>NW_022280102.1:1405550-1521411 GCF_004355925.1 Anarrhichthys ocellatus | reverse complement strand
TATATATATATATATATATATAATTCATGTCTTTAATTATATTATTATCTTATATGTGTATATATCTCATTTGATTTTAACAGCTAGTGGTCTGAAAAGAGCATCACAAGTTTCATAAATGTAAAAAGTCTTAATTATGTTGTATGGAAATAGGCTACTGATTTTGTGTCTTATTAGAAAGTAAAATCGAATTATGTAAAGATTCAAATTAGTTTATGTCCTATAGTTTGTAAAGAATGAAAAACACTTTGTCCAAGGCTGGATTACCAACTGGGTTTGGCCAACAATTGCCCTGCGTCTCCATAGGCTCCGGGCTCACCTTGCAGGTTGTGATAATTCAATTCATTGCATGTGATCTTTCCTGCCTGTTTGGATGGTCCAGGATGGAGGGCAGGTATCAACGGGGTTAAATGGCTCAGCTTTCATCAGTTTCTGTGATTGCTGATAAGTAGCAGCGTTGGTTGGCATGTAATTCTATAAACCAACACTTACATTTTTCCAGTTGCCAAATATTTTAGTGTTGTGATCCCTTTCATTTCTGGCGTTAAAGCATTACTACGCTGGGTGGAAGATGTGAGCGCATCTCTAATGAGGCCAACCAGAAAGATTATCCCTGCATGATCTAATCTGTAGCGTTTTATTAACTCACTGACATTCAGCGTAGGGAGATTATTTCTCCTACCGCTTTGTCTTTCCACCATTTATTCCCTCTTAAGAAACTCTGAAGCCTCTTAAAAGTCCTCCTCCCTTCTTCAAAAAGTTTTCCACTTTCGAAGCTCTTTTACATACTAAGATTTTAATCAACTTTAATCTTTACCAGGATCTTGTCTAACCTGTAAGGGGAAATCCTTATAAAATTACATAATTCTAAGAATTGTCTTAGTATTTCTTCACTGCAAGCAACTCTTTTCACTATGGAATCTTTATGAATACGGCCCATGATTTTAGCATGTTGTTGCCACACCCAAATAGGGTACTTTGTTTGAACCCTGTAGCACTTCATGGACCTGCACGGGAACCGTGATGTCTCTCCTACATTTAAATGGTAAATTGTGATAAGATCAAGGAATGGAAAGTAATACAAATTTCAAATGTGCATATTTTCTCAAAAATGGCGGAAATAGCCTGATAGTTGCACCAAATATACCATTTCAGAACTTGTACCTGAAGAGCTGACTGTGTCCTCTAGGAAGCAAACTTCTTTCAAGCGCATCCTATGGAGGTAGAAATAAGTCAAACTGAAAGAGCAGCCTCTACTATCGATAACTTTCAATTTCATGATGATACATAATTTCAAAAGAAATGTCCTACTTGGCAGTGTGTTAACGTTAACTCGAATGGGGCCATTGTAAAACATGGTCAATTTAGTTGACAAAAAAAAGGCAATAGAATCAGCAATCAGATTTAATTTGTCAACCAGATATCAGGAACAGAGAGCACTGGAGGACTCTATAGTTGTCTTCATTTTATAGTCGAGTAAATGTACTATGTAGTATCTATCAGTGGCAAAAGGTCGTTGCCTGGAAGACACAGTTGAGGGCTACTGCAGCATAATGAATCACAAGGGCATCAGGGCAGAAGATGGATAGTTCATAGAAAGGATTTGCCCTTACATCATAGTGCTAGGCATTGATTCTATACACCAATCTCTCATTTGGACCAGCGCTCATTCCTAATCCTTCACCAAACGTACTGATGGTGCAAAATGTAAAATTGGATGAAAAGAAAAGCAGAGTATTTTGGAATACCGGAATTTTGCATGAAAATAGCATTAATCCTCTTGAAGTAGGTCTATGCTGCTGGCCCTTCTAAGATTAAATTAATGTAATTTATCTGCAAATTGTGTCTATTTTCATTGCTTACTGTGGACGCAGCAGCTGCTTATAGTTTCCAACAAATAAACAGAAGGTGGCAGTGTAACACCAGACATCATTGCAGCTGTCAGACGGATCCAATTCACTGCAGGTTCTTACCTAAATGTTTGGGCAATAACGATAGTAATAATATATGTAGTTGATTTTGTGATTCTTCAGAAAATCCGTTATGTTATAGGAAGTGTCTGTGTACAATTTTCCATTTCTATAGTAACAGAAAACACAAGTTGCATTTAAAACTATGTCACAGTAAACTAAACTAAAGTGTGTGCCCTTTACTCTGTTCCACCAACTAGGACATAATAAAGACCCCAAAAAAGGGCAAAATAAAGGAATTGAATGTGTTGCCTTGCTTGAATCCTCCTGCACCATCAGACCATCCTGCTCGCCCTCTACGCTGTTGCAGTGTTGGGTAATATATGTTGCTAAGCAATCATTCCTCTGTTGCAAGGCCCCTTCTGGCTGCCCTTTGTTGCTTCTTATAGAAAACCACATTTCCATTATTTTAAAGATGCAAAAATTCTGGATTGTACTGTTTTTTTTTCTGTGAGAACAGACTCAAGGGCCTTGTTTTTTTTTTTACTGTAATTTCAGTGTTTGAACATTTGGATCAAAACTGGGGAATTATTTTGAAGGAAATACTTCAGCTTGTTTGTATTTCAGTCAATTGAGGTGAATTTCATTCTGAGACAGATTAATGACACCATCACTGTAAGTGTTGCTTATAGACGCCTTCATTTCCTGTGGTATGTTGTTGTTTGTGCCTCTGTTCATCATTTAGCACTGTGAACATATATCTTTCAAGATATGACGAATGCAGCACTGTTGGTTTGGGATTTAATTTCCACTCGTCTATCTGCTCTCAAACCCACGAGCCCTGTTCCTGTAAGCTTGACAGACAGATCTAACACCAACCAAGCTATTTAAGGTGTGCACTGTGTGGAAACAAGCGCAGGATATGAAAGCACAGCAGCCTGCATTATAATGCAAAATATACAGTGAAATGAAACAGCAAATTGTCTTTTACAAAAAAGATTATAACACTGCAGGTTGAATATATGAAAGAAGTTTGTTTTATATTCTTTCCAATAAGTGTTGACATCTACACTAGTTTAAAGTATATTAAGAACATAATGCAGAGATTGCCAGTGTGCTGCAGTATTAATAAAACAGCTGTTGTTTGGCTTTATTTGTGCAGCATGTGGACAAAGACTTAGGATTAGGTTGTATTCAACATTTTGATTTTCACGTATAAGCATCTACATATTGTATTTTACATACCAATGCTTTGTCTGTCATTTATATTTTCATTCAAAACAACTTGTGTTTATTTTTGCCCATTCTGCCTTACCGTCCCTCCTTCCAGCCACATTCCCACTTCATCAAACCTCTGCATCTCAATTAAGCTTTATTGCCATTCTCCACCTAATGCCCTCGGCCTTTCCATATCCAGGTCACCTGACTCCCACATCCTCCTGCTCACCTGTAGCTCATTTCCCAATCACCATGCAGGATATATACGTACCTGCCCATTTTCTGCAGGTGGGTACCATAGTGTCATTGTTGCTTCATGCCTTTGCTTTCAAGCCTTTGATGACTGGAGCTTGTAGAGCTTGTAGAGCTTGTAGAGCTGCCTCATTCTTGCTATCCTCTGAACTCTATACAACCTCGGGTTGGACTCATCAGTAAGCTCAGTCACCTTTTCTATAAATCTCTGAACTGTTCCTGACTGACAGATTGTCTGTATTTGGGTCCTTTTCTTTCCTGCCCTGCACCCGACTGATGATAAAAGCTTTTAGAGTTTTTGCTGGTGAACTGTTGTTAAATAAGACCTTATTCCCTCTTATCCCCATCTAGAAGATATAAGGTCAATGGCCAGGCCTCTAATGCTAAAATGCATTAGCTCACACTTCAGTCATTTTATCCATCTGTAGCTCTCCATCTCTTAAAATATAGCAGACTACAGAGCAAGCAGTTTACGGTGGGTAAATTCGTTTTTATTATTGCAGAGTTGTGCAATGCACCCAAAATAATTATTTCTTGTGTAACTTAATTCAAACATTTGGGGAGATGTTAAAGCGATCTGGCATTACAGACTTGTGATGCAGTGCTACATTGAACTGAGATACATTATTATAAACCCATTCGGGGACAGTGGAAACAAATGCCAAAAAATACAGCAATTTAAAAGAAAACTATTTATAATATTTGGTCCAGGGCAAAGTATTATACAAAAGCAATACATTTGGCTCCTATTGGTGTAAGTTGATGTGAGCTATCGTCACACATGATCTCTGTTTCTAGATAAATGATACATGGGTGGGATTGATAATGGCACTCCAGGTCTTAAGTGTTTCAAAGAACTTCTAATGTGTACTATATATGGCTGTAGATTGGTCATAACTGTCAGTTTCATTGACTGAAAAATGTTATTTTTGGCCTTTGCTCTTTAGAGTCTTTATTTTAAATATTGAAGATTGCAGCTGACACACATTCAACTTTAGCTTTCATTTACAAAGCTGCAACCAAAAAGTGTTTCCATGGCTCAAATTTTCCCAGACGTGACGATCAGATGGGACACGCTAAGGAACAAAGCATGAGAGGAGTTTCTTTTTCAGTAGTTTATCATCTTATTAGGCCAGAAGTATTCAGCTTACCCACTTACTGGGCTTTTAAATATACACCTCAATCTTACTCATCTGATTTATGGTACATACACTGGTTTCTGTCATCATTAGTCAGAAAGTGTTTCGCATTTCCCAAAGATTAATTTGGTATGATATTGATATTCATCAAATTATACTACGTACAAATATATATTACCAGGGCAAATTACTTTTAACAGTATTTGTTAAACACTCTCTTTGAAAATGTTAAACTACTTTTCTCTTTTATTGCAACTTTTATTATAGTATCTGAATACTTCTTCTAGCACTGCTATTTTTAAATTAAGTTATCTACAGAGGTTATTGCCTTTTGGTTGGCACATCCACTGCAAAAGAAAACTGCCCCTGCAATAACCTCAATTTAAACCCTGTTATATTCCTTTTTGAATCAATTCATCAAGCTTCAGCAAGAGCCAAGCTTGCAGACTCCTAAGCACAGTAATTATTTATCTGCCGAAACTGTGTCTTCCACTCTATATTTACTTGTAATTTGCAGCCAGCATGCATCTTGACTCTGTGTTGGTCTGTGCTCAGTGTGAAGCAGTGCTGGGGTCAATAGGCATATCCCCAAGAACATGAGAGCTGGTGTATGCAACATGTCACGACCAGCACTCAGTGGTGGAAGAAGTATTCCTATAACTTAATAATACCACCACACTATGGAAATACTCAATTACAAGTACAAGTCCTGCATCCAAAATGTTACTGAAGTAAAAGTACAGAAGTATTACCAACAACATGTACTTCAAATGTCAAAGGAGAAGTACTTATTATGTGGAATTGAACCTGTCTGTATTGTGTTTTTCTGAGAACTATTACCTTTTTCCACTCATCTTAAATCAACCTGTTTATAATGCATTTGTGCATATATCAATCAAACTGAAGACAAACTGCTTCAATTGGTCTTGTTGTTGATGTAATGTTATTATAAACCGGGTCATTGTTTTCTACAGCAGCAAGCTGTCTGTATCTGTGTGTAAGCAGTGTATCTTATTTAATGATTTTTTTGTTTGTGTTAGTTTTATAATTTTACATTTTATAGGTAAAATCTGAAATGTAACTATAGCTGTAAAATGTACAATACATCAGTCTGAGATGCAGTGTAATAGAAGACAAGTGTAATGTAAATACTTGAGTTAAGTAAAAGTACCTTGAATTTGAACTTAAGTAGTACTTGAGTAAATGTCTTGACATTACATCTTCCTTGCAATGTCATCCTGATGTATACACAATTTGGATAACTTTGCATTTTGAGCTGCGGTGCTTATTTTTCAGCATCGGATCGACCACCCGATGCTGACTAATGTGCAGTGATCAAGCAACCGACGCATCAGGTGTGGTTAGATAAGCTTTATAGACTCACTCTAAAATACACCCTAAAGGCCAAAAGGACCAGTCACATGTAGTAGGTCCATCACATTTGCTCACTACTCGTTTTCCATGTAAGCTGTACCTTCATTGTATTATTAATGAGCCGTTTCCTTTCCCTTCGGTGAATCACCAACCCTACAGATATTAAGCTGAAGCACACCGTGGGTATGATAATGTAAAGGGAATCTGTATGTCATATTTTTGTGGATCACTTAGATCTGATGTTAATATATCTCCTCCCCTTTTCTCTTCCTTAACCATGTCCATAGTGTCATCTCTGATTGAAATTAGTAAATGTAATCAGTGAGCACAAATGTCAGCAGGTAATTGGTGATAGTTTTAATTCAAGAAAGAAACAGTCTGACTTCAACAGCTACAGTAGTATTAATCATTTGGGAGTAGCCTTTACAGATCAGCTGGCTGGCAGGCTGAAATAAGTTTGTGCTGCACTGTGGAAAGTTTTTATATTGGTCTCAATGGGATTAACTCTCTGAAAGTTATCACATGTCGAAAAACAATAACTAACTACATATGCCCCCTCTGTTTTTCTGTCGAACACACACACATACACACAGATTCTCCCCCCCAGCCACAGAAATTGAACTCCTTGTTCTTTCCTGCTAAAGGGGTGCTGCTGTTGCTGATGCAGAGTTTCACCCTCAGTGAATTTCATCACATTCAGAGGCTAAATGGCGCCGTGATGCCATACAGAACAAGAGTCAGAAATTAGCAGGCACTGCATCTTCAGCTCAATTAGCACCATGGTATTAATAGCTTTCACAAGTGAGCTGAAAGACGGCTCGATGCACAGGGGAGAAAAGAGAAAAGTTTTTAGAGACTTGATGATTTCAGTGTGATAAGAGTGAGCAGGTATCTTTCAATTTAGATCTGTTGCTTTATTTCAACACTAACTGTCATTTTGCTTGGAATATTATTTAACTGGGTTTATTATTATTATTTTGTTTTATTTTAGGCTCTATGCGAGTGTAAATTGCCTTAATTAGTTTACATAAAAAGGGTAAGTGGGGGGAGGATGAGGTGCTGGTGATTAAAGGCATCAGCAATGCAAAACGGTCACTTTTTTTTCCTTTTATGTGACAAATTAAAGTGACATGTACGCTATATTTTAATTATACTTAACCAATAAATAGCTCTATTTATGGCAGTAATGCACACCTATGTAGACAGTGACAGGAGACCATGGGTTCAACAACACAATGTAATGTGTTTAACGTCGACACTGAAAGCTACGTGTCAGTGCTTTTAATTGGAGTGCACATGTTGTGTGCGAATAGTCAGAAAGTAAACATGCCCATTAGATTATTTCCCTTTCTGAGGTGAAACAGCATCCAGATAAACTGCTTCAGTTCAGTACTCTAAACAAATGAAGCGTGGCGCTTCACTACTCCCATATTTCCCCCACAGATCCACCATTTAGGTGGGCTGTTCACAGACTCCACTGATGACCACTGAACATGACAAGTGATTCTCATCTGAAGAGCGGTGCAGAGAATGAAAGTGACATTGAGGCCTAAAGCCCTTCTGCCAACGCAACGTATGTGTCATTTAAATGGGCTGCTTCATAGACAAATGGAGACAAAAATAAACGGTGAATACAGTGAAGTTGACTTATTTCAGTCCTAGTATTTGAATTCAAATCACATGTTTATAATAACATGACACTGCACTGTCTCTATCAGCACTGCAAGGGCAACTTCAGATGTAACGCATGTAGCTCGAAAGTAAATAAAATAGTAAATGAGGGATAGCTAAATACATTAATTCACCCTGTTTGTTTTTACATGAAACTTGATTGCGCATAAGATTTCACGTATACTTATCATATACAACATCTCAATCTGTGAAGCTGTTGATTGCTTTGTAAAGGTGAAAGGTCGATGTCAGTACAAAACAAGAGGGGCGGGGGGTGTGGGGGGGGGGGGGGGTTTCTGCATTTGCTTTTCATATTGGTAGCTCCATATATGAAAAATAACAATAAGAAATGAATATACCCAGAGCACATAGGCAAATATTCAGCAGCCAATTTGCAAATATGATGAATCCAGAAATGTATTATAGTATGTCCAAAAATCCCTGAATGGAACTTAAGAAGCATTTTATTCATTATACTGTAATGCTGAAATGTTTATGCACGCTGAAGATAATTTTTCTTGATTATTCTTATAAGCATTAATAGACTTGTTTGTCTGAGGATTTCCAAGGTGAAAGGGAATGTTGTTACATTACTCTAGTCCTGAATTACATTTAGATACAAAACAATAAATACAAATAAACCCACAAATGAAAAGTAAGGTTGGTATCTTGTGTAAGACACTGCTGACCACTACTGGACAAAAGCATGAATTATTTTTAGTGTGTGTGTGTGTGTGTGTGTGTGTGTGATACTAAAAGGACATGTAGAGCTCATAAAACACCATAAACAGGCATGCAGCAGAACATCTGTTCGGCAGGTTAGTCAGCTGCAGGCTGACTGACTGATGCTACATGGAGCCCTCAGTGTACACATCCATATGTCTCTGTCACTAAAGCATCTGTGGAAGCTGTTGGCTCTATGCTGAGTCACACCACCACGTGTACGGATTTACAGTACATGAGAATAAAGAGCAGAATTTGCTTTTGTTTTGGTTGAACATCATAGAGAATGCCATATTTGTACTCTCTCTTTTTATTATCTAGTCTTCTGCTTTAGTGGACGTAAAATATGGCCTTCACCAAACTGGACATCAAAACCATGCCTGCTCACAGTATTGACAGCCTGAGAAGATCCCACCGGACAATGACCCTGAAAATAAACTGAATGTGCTACTTGAAGACAAATTATTCATTTCATTATTTTTGGCAGGGCACCTGACAGACTACAGAGACAGAGACTCTGATTTTACCTTGCAGCATCTGTCAGAAAACAAAATTGCTCCTCAAAAGAAGACTAAGCTGTAACTTTTAACTGTACAGCTGATACAATGAAAGGTCAACCAATAAAGCGGACTTCTTATTTCTTTAGTTTCAGATCCATGGAGCTTCTTACAATGCATCGTTGTAACCATTGATGGGAAGATCCTTTTTTTCTGATCATTGAGAGGCTGCATACATGCACAAACATCCAATTCAATAAAAGAGGAATCTGATGAATCATGCATGGCATGTGAACGTTTTTTTTGTTTTTGTTTTTTTTTGCAGAAAATAATCCCAAAGTTGTTTTTCTGGCCAGTGCTTCTGGTCTTCCCGATGCATTCAAAATTTAGAAACATTTCATGTTGCCTTGCTGCCCTTTGGTAACACAGCCATCCAGTCTCCCTTAACATGGGCTGGGAAACTAATAGTTCTGTTGCATAAGAGATTATCTTAACTGCTCTTATCTTTTCTCTGCTCTGGCTTGTAGGCAATCAAATTCTATCACAGAGGGGGAAAAAAAGAAACAATCTCTCCCATGGCCTTGTGAAGCAAATGCTATTATGTCATGTGTGTGTCACTGTGGAAACAGGCTTTATACTTACCGGGTTATAGGCCTCTAGTGTGTCCAGGTGTTGTGTCAGCACTTCTGTAACTTTAGGTGAGGGTTGGAGGGGGCTGTGTAGGTGATGTGACCTTGTTTTGCCATGCAGCAGTCACAGCACACTCTTGCACACCTCCCCTGACAGTAATTGTGAGAATCTGACGGATGCTCCACCTTCGAAATGGCTTGGTCACTGACGGTAACAATTCCACCATGCAGCCCTCTCAGTGGAGTTAATGTGAAGCCCTCTATTTCTCCTGTTTAGTCACATAGCTTCGATTAAACAAGGACTCCCTGCCACAGCTGTTGATCTATAACTTATGACTCATGGCTTCAGTTGTACATGCCATCGAGTAAAGCTTCCCCCTTCAGCAGTAGTCGTGCTGTTTTCTTATGCGCATCATTTCTTAGAGGAGGCTATAGTTCTATAGTTCTCTTTAGCTTCCAACACCTATATACACATGCTTACATTGAAACATATGCAGTGCTGTATGTATGTGGCATGGTGGACCCAGCTGAGAGGGAGGAGCTCGGAGAGCATCACTCAGATGCTACTCATCTCCAAATCTGATCATTAATCTGTTATGTGCAAAGCCGGTTGTTGTTTTAGTGTAGTCCTTCCCAATCTTTTTGTCTCGAAACCACTTTTAAAGATAAACAATGTTTACATGCATCCCCTTTTCACAGGTTGAACATCTATGAGCAGCGAGAAGTTCAACCAAAGAGTAATGTTCTCTTCTCAGATTTATTAATTTGAACTCAAATTATCTAGATTTTAACAAAAACTATGTTTTTATTTTTGATGGTTTTTTTTCTTATTATTTTCTAGCTTGTTAATCACCTGGCAAACCCTCAGATGAACCAGTGTCTCCTTGGGGGAGTCTGACCTCTTTTTTTAGAGCAATGGTAACGCACATTAAAGGGAACAAACTTGCATAAATGAGAGAAGAAACATTACAAATGCAAATGCTTACAGCGCACAAGACGGGGGTCACCGAGTGGTTTGATGAACACACGAAAATGATGTAAATCACATAATACCGCCTTCACAGTCACCGGATCACAACCTGAGATGTCCCCTGAGAGCCACATCAACCAATGAGCGAGTTTCTTTAGGAAGAACAATGTTCAACCCTGCTCAGAGTTTCAGAGACCTGGAGCTAACATGGCAAGGATCACTGAAGCTGCTCTTGGCAGCTCATGGTGCCCAATAAGACGCTTGCTGTTCATTTGTTTAATTTCTCATTCCATTTGTATTTAACGTGTACAGGCCTGTCATCTCAGAGACTGCCCATGCATCCCAGTCAAACCTGGTTATAAAGTAGTGATACAAATGTTCAAATGTGTTGTGGAAATATTACTCAGCAGGATTTTACTGCAGGACTATCAAGGTCTGCAAACAAAATGGAGAATGTCTTTGATATTTAGGCACCTTTTAAGATTTTCTTTGATTTCAGACAGGAATATGTCTCTAAAAACAGAAGGGGGGGGGGAGATAGACAGACAGAGATGTCGAGACAAAACTGTGACTGTGACAAATTCGCCTGAAAGACCATCGAGTTGCAAGAAATCCTCTCAAGCGACAGATCACTTATATGCTTATTTCCCAGTAACACAGCAGCAGCCGGTGTCCGCGTTATTTTGGTGAGGTCTGAGCCGATGTCGAGCAGCCAGAGGCGCACAGGCGTTATGATCCCTCTGCATGTAGAAAACTGGGGGGGGAGTGAAAGAGAGGCAACCTTATCAGTGCTAACCATGTGTGCGCAGCGTGATGGAGCTGCATCCTTGCGCTCGCGGCCATCGGGGAAAATAAACAAAAAAACAGGCAAACGGTATTGTATCGGTCGCCACACCCATCACATAAAGCCAGAGACGGCGCGGTAGCGAGGGGGGGGAGGAGGGTGGAGAGCGTTTTATGTCGGTGACAGCGACATGACAACAGCCGAGGGCTATGGGTGAGCGACAGATGAGTCACACACAACCACCAGCTTCCCCTTCTTTCTCATTGCAGATGCGTTAAACCTGCACCATGAATAACCGGACGGTGCCAACACCGATGTGGCGAGTAGTGCAAAAATGAAAAGAAAAAGAAAGGCTGCGTGGATGATGGGCGGTGATGGTTCACGTGGGGCCAGTTTAGGAGAGGTATTTAAAGATGTGGACACGTCTCTCTGTCAATGCGCATGATACTGCGGTTCCACTACTATGGCACGCTCCAACTCACCTTGAATCGGCGCACGGCCGCTCTCCTGTCATTCGGGGTGCGGGGCGTACGGAGAGCCAATACACGCCCCAAAGCCTCAATCAGCAGCCAATCCGATGACGGAAGAGGCGGACCTGTGGCTGCATTCTCACACTTGGTTTCACTATGCGCTCGTAAAACGGCTCCGTCTACTACAAACGCGGCGGTGCAGGTGCTCTGTCTCTTCGGGAGAGGATGCGGATGGAAGGACGGGGGAGGGAAGGGATGAAGGGAAACGCCACGAGGAAAGAAAATAGGATATGAGAAGGGGCTTTCGCTAAGAGACCGTGAGGTGCAAGGTCGAATATGAGAGATTGGTTGAACGGGGCACTTTGCGTGGTAATAGCTGGTCGGCAATAGTACTATGATTTGGTATGTGGCCACTCTGATAGCAAGTGTATTCAGCACCAGAGGAACGGCCGCTCAAGGTGAGTTGAAGTGCAATATATATTGTGCCGCACATATGATGTCTGCTATCCGTGTGTGCTTGGTGCTGCTTCTTTTTTTTTTTTTTTTTTCTTTGCAGTCGCTTGACAATTTTTTTTCTTGGTTGCACATTAGGCCATATGAACTGTGGGGCTAATTCATCCCAACAAATGGCTGCATATCTCATATGTCACGTGAAAGTTCAGCCCTGGTGAAATGGTATCAGGAGAAACAATAATTGTCTTAAAATGGCCTGGCCCATGTGCATGATATGTGAGGTAGGATATCACAGTGATGCACATGCTCCACAATGATTGACCATGACAAAGATGGGTTGATTGATGATGGCTGTGTGGGGGGGATAGGTCTGTATTGTGGTAACCACGAGGCTCATTTTTTATCAGGTGATAAAACAACGAGCAAATCGGAAATAACGTCCCTGCATCTGAGGAGGAGGAGAGTGGTGGTGGTGGTGGTGGTGGTGGTGGTGGGGGGGGGGGGGGGATGTGTGCATTGTATCATAGCAAGCAGTCCCATTTGAGCTCTCTAGAGAGGGGTGTGACCGTCTCAGCCTTCAAGATGGGAAAGTAACTAAATAATGCATTAGTGTCAGATAAAATGCCCTCTTGAATTGATAGAGCTGCACGCATGGGATTCACATGCTGAATTCTCACACTGCACATGGATCCGGTCACAGTGCTGTGTTTGATGCACTGAGCACATGCAGGCTGCAAGGCTCGCCCGCAGTGCTGATCTAAGTGGCTCGTAAACTGGTCATTCCTGGAGCAAGGAGCTGCACAATATCCCTTTTGTTCATATTTTTTTTCCTGAGCGGTCTGTATTGACCCATGTACTTACTTAACCTTGCTCTTCCACTCGTGTCCAGAGGGGGGAGACATGTGCCAAGCTGACGCCTGGTAACTGATCCCGATGACCCCACACATACCCAGTCGAAACTGGTCTGCTCACAGGTCTGCCTCCTCCTGTGATGACAGTCAGGTCCAAGCCGAGCACAATGTGGAAAACTTCCTCTCGTGGAACATTTGAATTAGGAACAGAGAACTCTCTCACAGGTGCGATTGTTTAAAACGGCAATTCTCCATTTTATGAAGGCATTGATGTGGCCTAATAATATCGACTCAAAGACGTTGTCTGCTATGGGCACTGCTCTGAAGGTGATTCACTTTTGAAGAGCCTTATAGGCTGCACCAGGGAGTCACAAATCACAATGTAGTGCACCAGTAATGAGAGCTGGGCTACTTCTATTACGGTGTCTCAGAATATAGTGTCTGAGCCCAGTCTAATGCTACACAGCACCACTGAAAAGCTTGTTAACACCAACTGTGACTTATTTTTCATCACCTTTTGCGAACAATAAAGACAACAAACCAACCTGTCATCAGAATGGAAGGCATGACAATAATTATGCAGCTATAATATCATAAATGCAAAGTTATATACATTAATTGCAGAGTAATCCTTTGGCAGGCTGAGTAAAAGATAAAGATACTAAAGATACTGCTCTCATGTCTGTCAATTCAATAGGAAGCTACAACGAGCAGAAGGTTAGCTTAGCATAAAGACAGCAAACATTGAGAAACAGCTAGTATGGCACTGTCCCAATGTACGGGAATCCACTGAGCAGAACCTCTTTCGCTCACTAATTAACAGGTTTGACAGACAAAACACTGGAATGTAAAAGCAACATTTTTTGGTAAAATATAACTGTTTAAGAAGGAGCCAAACCAGCTGTTTCTCCTGTTTTCACTCTTTGTGCTAAGCTAAGCTAACCAGCTGCTGGCTATACCTTAATATTTACCGTATGGACGCGAGTGTGGTATAAATCATGTCATCTAACTCTCAAGAAAGTAAATAGGCATATTTCTCATGACTCTTTTTACTATTACTTTAATTAATGGTAATTGCAAAGGCTGACATCTTTATAAATCTGCAAGTGAGATGTAAGTTGTGTTCTTCCCATACACGATGGTCATAAATGTGGCATCTGCAAACAAAGGTATTTGAAAATGTACATTGACAAATTGAATGCACAATGGAATAGATTGAAATCCATCAGAAGAGTAACATGTATTGTCAAATATTTTTCTAGTCATTGTATATTAACTAGATCTGTATCTGCCAAAAATCAGTTTGGCTTGGTATTGTAAGCTGTGATGCGCATTTTATTCAATTATTCACCAGCAATTTAATTTTTTCCTCTTTTCTTTAATCAGTGAAGATCATAGTTGCATACTTACAGCCCTATACTGAGTTGTGTTCATAAAGAGGCTGTCTGACAAGTAGAGTCCCAGATGCATGAGATGTTTTCATCTTTAAGGGAAACTGAAAGTCAAAATGGGTCAAGTTTAGCTGGGATTATTCATGGCTGGCAGGATGGTGTTGAAAGTGGAAGGTGAAGCCAGTGAACAGAATCCCGACATAAAAGTGAGTGTCAAGATTATAAGAGACAGTGTCATCTGTTTTGAATGTTTCCCTCATTGAGACATTTGCCTGAAACAGGAAACTGAAGCAGGGGTCAAGCAGGTGGGTACGTCGTATGAAAAGTAAGATATGCTCAGAGGTTTACATGATGATTGGCCTGAATTTGAATTTGTGCTACACCGTGTATACAAAAAGAGGCGTATCGTGTGAGCAGCAGTAGCTCCAGTGCTCTGTCTGTCTACACAGGATGCGTTCAGGCACAGTATCGAGTGTAGGTCACCTGCGTTTTGGCAGCACTCAAAGCACAACACACTATCACTGAAGCGTGACTTTTCCATCAGATGTATGGGAGGCTGACGACTGAAAAAAACTTGGCTGAATCTCAGACACACGCATGGGGCTCTCTGTTGTTTTGCTTGCTGGTGCATTCTTGGCAAAAAAAATGCCGATTTGCAAATGAAGGAAATACCATATTTTGCTGTGATTGGGACAGTGTGCACAAATTAGTTTGGCCGTGGTCTGAGAGACAACAGCACTTCATAATAAAATGCAGTCCCACTGGCTAGGTGTTGCATTGGCCTATCAAATACCAACAGGCACACATTCCTGGAAGATTATTTTAAACAGTAAAACATTGTCAAAATCCTTCCTCACAGTAATTCTAAATGGCTCTGCAGTGTTTTGGTGTCTGATAAGCCTTCACATTCATGGATCTATAACTCCAAATGGCTTTTCTGGATCACATGTCATCATCTCTCTGCTACCTCGTTGGGCTTTTTAAGTACACGCCTGTTTTCAGTGCATACGTGCGGTAAACAGCCTTGTTCCCTGCACCCAATCAGCTTCGCCTGTACCTTGTCAACAATCTCACTAATTTGGCAGTCGTCTTATTCTTGGCAAGTGTTGGGAGTGTTGGGCTTTGCAGTGAGCTGTTGCATTAGCCTGTGGATTTGCTGTTTTCAAAAACGTAGAAAACCGATGCACTCCACAACTTTGTGAAATAAAAATTGTAAAAGTTAAATTCCATTATACATAAAGAAAAATGAACTTAGCTCGAAACAACTCTTCCAGAAAATGTATTCAGATAAGTTGAGTTTTACAACCAGTTAACCGCATCATTAGTCAGTGACTTACACAGAATAGCTCAGGTATCAGTCACTGTAAATGGACGCCCAAAGAAGATTTCTTGTACCAAGTTCCCAGTGGGGAGGCAGCATATGGACAGGGAGACTCGAGGTTAGTTCAGCAAAGTCAACGATGACTTGGCAACCAATCAAAGCGTTGCAAGAGGGATGCTGATGGCAATGCAGAGGCAATTAAATGTCATTGGCAAGTGTTGGGGAGTGGTATATTTGAAGCACTATTTTCAGCCTGAGTCACTGATGGCAGACTGGCTCTCCTCTCAGGTCCTGTGCTGGGACTTTGGTGTGTTTTAAGCGTTTGTTGAACTGGCTTTTGGCCATATGGTATTCATCTGTAATTCCCTTCTCGTGAGCCCGCTCCTTGATGTGTCACAGGAGCTCCCTCGTGAACCCGGGCTTGGCACACTTGTTCTAGTCGCTGGGTTTCTTCTGTAGGCACACTTGTTCAAAGACGGCAATATATAGAAGCAGACAGCATTTGTGAAGGTGTCAGAACTGCCACTCGCAAAGCTGAGGCCTCCCAGTAGCACCGATGCAGTGTCTGAAAGCCCTCCTACTGCCTCTGGAGAACCAGCTTCAGACTGTGGTTCAGATAGACTGGGCTGTCTTCACTTCTCGTCTGAATGTTGGAGCAGTCTGGAACATTGTGTGAGGCTGCTCTCCATGTTGAGGAAATGTTTTGACAGCAGTGTTTAGATTTGCCCGTCTCAGTGCAATTAAGTGATGTTTCATGTTGTGACCGCTTTTCTGTACTTGTTATCCTAATACAAATCTCCTGAAACTGCCATAATATAAGAGAAACATTTGTTTTTTTAATAAAAGATCTAAATTAGAACAATCTAAAGTCGTATTTTCTTTTTTTAAATGGTAGATGTCAATAATTGACATTTCCCCAATTCATGTCAAGTTGTTTGGCCCTCAACATCAGAATCAAAGCCCACTTGAACCCTGAGAGCTCTCGCAGGCCTTGGCAGTATTGCAGTGTTTCCAGTGCGGTTGGTGACGGGCACTAAATGATACGGTGCCTCAGGGTTGCAGAGGTTGGGTCAGTTCTATACAAAAGCAATCAATGCTGCCAATGAATACAGGAAAATACAAAACTTGAATAATGCAGTTGGTATTAATTTCATTTTTGACTTACGGGGGTTATGGATTTGAAATATTGTAACTTTATATTCTCGTTCCCTTTTCAGATTGTCGATGAGGTTAGATGCTACATTTATAAAATGAGAGATCAAGCAAACATATGCAGCAAAAGTCGTAAACTGCTGAGTACCTTGGGCAGTTACGTCTCTGTGCTGACATTACTATATGTGTTGCTATAGTAACAAGGCAAGTAGTAGACATTGCCAGTATTGAGGGAAGCATTCAGATCCTTCACTTAAAGTGTCCTTACGATTTCAGTCCTGGTTATACTCCTTATAGTCCTCGGTAATATTCTAATATTTGAATATTGCAATACTTTCATCTGTGGGCCATGTGTCAATCACCATCGTGTTACCTCCTTCAGCGATAGATAGTGACTTAACAGACATTTATTTAAATTTAAATCTTCGAGATTGCCACTTTAAGTAAAAATAGTAATACCACAATGTAGAAATACTCAACCTTTGCCATTAAAGAGAGCTAAATAATGAAGAGAGCATTGAAAAAGCTACTTTAGTAAAAGTAGTCATTGTGTGAAACAGCCTCTCTGACCGTGTGACATTATACTGTACATGCATTTGGAGTTGGAGCCAATTCAAAATGATCTTTACCTTGTATGTAATTTCATCAATAGAAATCGTCATGTTTTATGAAACAGATATATTCAAGGTCCAAGGTAACAAAGTTAATGTTCATTCTTAACAACATTCCGACGTTTCTGTTTATCCATTTTTTATTTTAGTTAACATATTTGCTTGACCGATGCTTTAACATGCCGGCGCGCCCCTTCTGAAATGATTTCCTCCTGATTTTGATGCAACCATTTCCCAACAACTCTCCTATTCATATGTTCTCACTGCTGTACTTTCTCGCTCACAATCATAAGAGCAAAGCTTAATGAGCTTAGGAAAGGGCCTGTGCTCAAGCTGTGGATGGCAGACTCTCAGTACTGGGCATGTGCCAGCTCTTTCTGGTGGTGCCCCCCCCCCCCCTCCCCTCAGTAAGTCCAGTCCCAGTGGAGTCTCCTTTCAAACAAAGCCTGCAGCATTCTGGGAAAGCCAGTTTTCTTTCAGATCATGTGGTTCTAGTGGGATGGACTGCTCTGCCAGCCGCTACATCATCATCTCTCTGAGAGCATGTACTGCTTATGTCAATAGAAGTAAAATATGATAGTTGTGTTGATGTGACTGCAGGTCCGGTTCTATGATCTGTACATTTAAGTACATCTGTCTTATCATGTAGCTGAAAAAATAGATATACAGACCTGCGACTGAACAGGCTGGCAACCCATAGATTAACTTAATGACTAGCGAGGGAATGCCAAAGATTTAAACAGTCGATGACTTACCAGAATGCAATTCAGTAATTCATATTTCCCCCACTGTAGGATAGAAAGTCTGCTTGGTATAAGTCCCTAACGTATCTCACATAATTACACTTTCATGTTGTTACCAACTCATTGTATGGAAGAAAAAAGGCGTGTCGCTGTTCCAATTTTAAAATGTCTGAAAATATTCGAGATCATTTTTGTTCCAGTTTGGTAGGAATTCTCCAGATGCCTGAGTGTAATCCTACCCAGTGAGGAAGATAAACCTTGATTCATCTCCCACTTCAGAAGACCACAGTAGACCACTGTGTAGTGTCGCAAAGTCTGCCCTGTCTGCAAATACCGACGGTTATCTCTGGGCAGCAAAGGTGGACGTCATGTAACGTTGTTATGCCGCCATAAAAAGTCTTAGGGAGGAGCTCAGGTGGATTTACAATCTGCAGTACTCGTGCTGTCTTCTACAGTCAACGTTAGTGTCTTTCAAACATAAACGTAATCTTTCCCCAACTGTAAACAAGTTGTTTTAGTTTCCTACACTTAATCCTAACTTCTATAATATGATATGCTTATAACTATGACATAAGTTGTCATTTAGTTATGAGGACTTGACGTTTCCATTCTAGCAGGCACTGTGAAAACAACATTTATATGGTTTTATGTTAATGAAATAATGATTGTGTAGCAGCATCTGTTGATTACCGAATGGGAAATATCATTTGTTTGAGTATTATTTAGATTTTTATAATTTGCCACATTCTTTTTAGAAAGCTATTACAAAGTGCTTTAAAAGTAGCAAAACATTGATTAAAAGACAAAAAGGAAATTATGATAATATTTAGGATAAAATGCCCTAAAAAAGATAGACCACATAATACACTTGTTTAAACCATTTAAAAAAAAGTTGAATTAAACATAATGAGTGTTACAGATAGGCTTCAGTCTTAAAAAATACCATTACGCTTGCTAGACAGATTCCATCTTCAATTAAGAACACATTTAATGCATCTGAAAGGAAGGTCTCTCTCATGAATATGTCATGTCTTTCCTCTATTTTGGGGAAACACATACATGCGTCTGCCCAAGAAGCACTTATTTCCAGCGATAAGTGTTGAATTCCCACCGAGCGCACTTATGTGTCTCTGAACTGCAGCTCGAGTGTTTGTATGAGAGTCACAGAAAGAGGAAGTGAGCGTGAGAGAGAGAGGGGGGAGGGGGAGCGAAATGGGAATTATATGGAAGTGGAAGTGGCTTTGAATTCGCTCACTCACACTTTTAGATGTGACTTATCGACGCTAAATAAACGCAATCTTATAACCAGCTGTAATTAGACACAAAAAGCACGAATAAGAGCTGTCTGCATGCCTCCACGTGTAATTCATTTAAAAGACCCTCGCTAAACCATTATACCTCATTCGTGGGCCAGTCTGAGGAGTTTCTGGGATGTACAGCTGCTGCCAAAGAAGCTACATAATGTGCACCTCTGGCAGTGCAGTGCCCAGTAATGTTGGTTCGCCCTTTTGTGTGTTTGGCAAGCCGAGCCCATTTCACACATCTCTCCTCGCTGTGTGTTCGAGCAGGTGTCAGCACATCCTTTGCATCCCTGAAAGAGCGTTGCCTGTCTGAAGGGGGATCTTTGCCATTAAGGAGAGCTAAATAATGAAGAGAGCAAATCCATCTCGGATTGTCCCCGTACAAAAGTGAAAGCAGAGACACTGAGGCTGTTTTTTTTTTGGATAGATGCCTGAAATAAGCTCTGAGGTTAACACAAGCTTAAAATATTTTTTGTGGTTTTGTTTTTACTGCTACTGGATGCTTTCAGTCAATGTTGAAGGTTTTTAATGCAGAACTTTTGATTATTAAAAGTATTTTCACTGTGTGATGATGATACTGTTAATTTAACTTCAACAAAAACAAGTAAATCATCTGAATAGTTCTTCCACCACTGCAAACAGGCATATCCCAAGCACCATCACACACACACACACACAGACACACACACACACACACACTCAGGCCATTCTCTGATGTGACCTTCAGCACATGCAGGCTGGCATTCAATTACCGCCCTGTCAGTGGCCCATCCAGCCCAGTGGCTGCACGTCCTTGAGTCTCTCCAGCCTCCGTCCAGTCTATATTCCATTACATCCTCCACATCGGGAGCTCTGTCCGGCAAACAGCCCTCACATCCTCATCACTGAGAGCACTGGCACAAGTGCAGCTTGATGTATCCTTTACAAGATCTCTAACTGCAGTGAGCAATGGTTTTCCTTGTGCGCATACTGAATCAAATCAGAGCACGCGGTAAATATTAGAGGTTAGTTTGTTACTGGGCCCGAGTAAAGAAAACGAAGCAAAATACACACTGTCGACCAGGAAATTCAAGCACTGCTTTTCTAAAATTGTCTCGTTGAACTCCCTCAGTTTTCATATTTCCACAAATTGTTTAGTGTGTTTATTGGACGTCATTACTGTCAAAACATTTCGCAGGATGTGCTCTCTCTGACTATTGCCCAAAATTGCCCCGAGAGTCTGTTTACTGTACAAATTTGTGATCATTACTGAAATCACAGTGTGGTGCGGGGGACATTTTCAGCCACCGCCACTTGAAAAAAACGCTCCAGATAAAATCTCTCGCAGCTTTAACCCCGCTTGCCCCTTCGCTGGTTTGCTGCGATGATTCATGTGCCGGTTTGCACAGCTGTTGATTAACCTCGAACAAGTTGTCTCTTCTTGGTTTATGATTTTGTTACATCACATCGTGTGGATTGGTAAACATTTGGCTCTGACTGCTTATCTTGGCTCTTAATATTTTTGTTGACATTTGTGCTTTGCTAATTTTTATTTATTTATCTCATGAAGCAACGCACCTCTGGGATAAGTGCTCTGAAGATTATTATGATTACTGACTGAGTGAGCTGTTGTAAAAGCAAAGCTCTCACTAGAGCTGCAACGATTAGTTGATCAATCAATTACTGGATCGACAGCAAAATACTATTTTGATTACCCATTAATAGTTTAAGTCATTTTTTTAAGCAAAAACACCAAATATTTATCATCCCAGCCTCTTATCTGCTGCTTTTCTTTGCTCTAACATCAGTGTTTCCCAACACAGAAAGGGTCAAGACACAAATTAAATCTTGCTAATGTACTGATCAACAGCTTCACACAGTTATTTAGAATTGGTACAGTTTGTTGTCGGTGAGCGGAATGAATTTAGAAAGAAACAAGTCGTCATTGATCTATTATTAGAACTGGAAGTGATGAATGAGAATACGCCTTTTGTTTACTTTGGCTTTTGACTGGATTATTAGAGAGTTTCTTGCTTTTATATTTATGAAAGCTGAGGTGGACGGTAGATTTTATAAAGCAATCCAGAACTTGTATAAATGCAATACACCTTTTGGATATCTTCTCTCCTGTCCTGTCCTTCAATATATGTGAATGACCTAGCTCTACAAATTTAGGAAACTAATTTATATACTTGGATGATATGAAATTGGATATTTTTGGATAATATAATTTTACTGGCAGAGTCTGACCCTGACCTGTCCAGAATATGTTGAATGTGGTTAGTTTATGACGTTATTGCAAAAAAAAAAAAATCTAAGCAAAACACAAATAGTGTTTTAGTGATTTAGAAAGGAAGGTGTGATAAGAAAGTACTCAAAGAACTTATTTTGACTTCTTCCTCTGGCCATTGAAGTTGGTCTATTCAGAGATATTCAGGAGGAGAATCGATTATGTGAGCTGTGAGATTTGAGTGGAAACTCAGTCCTATTTTCTTTTGTACTGTACAAATTACCATGACTTAAGAGAGTTAATGTTCCTTGAAATGGCTCGATCAAACCCTGAAATACAGTGCTCAGGTTTGTTAACTTTGTCTCAAAAGCCTGGAAAAGAAGGTTAGATGGATTATTCAATTTATTCTGATGTCTGAATCTCTGTTTCTCTGTTGTTTGGAAATGTATACGCTGCACTCTGTTCCTGGCTTGTGTTGATTTATGGTGTCTTGCAGGCTCATAAGGGTTGGCATAGTTACATGCAAAACACAGTAAAAAAAACAAATATTTATTGACAAGAATGGGTTCACAAGAAGCTCAATGGAATAGGTATGATGAAAAAAAGCTAAAATCTGTGACACTAATTTAGATTCTTTGTGAAATATCTGATTGTTTCACCTCTCAGAATCAATTTAAATGGCAAAAAGCTCAGAGACACGGCTTTATATCATAGCAAATTGAATATTTTGGGGTTTTGGGATGTTTTTTCGGTCAAAACAAGGTATTTGAAGACGTCACCTTCTGCTTTAGGAAATTGAAAAAGGCATTTTCTTGTATTTTCCGACATTTTATAGACCAAATGATTAATCGAGAAAATAATCACGTAATAATCAAACTGGTAAACTGCCTGTTTAACCTATTAAACAATTGAGCATTGTATTTGTCTTTTGTATGTGTACTGCCTGCCATATACAGGATGTATTTGACAGCTGACTGAATTGTTGGCCTTCAGGAATTTGATCATAGCAGTAAATCCACCATGTCGAGTATAGATACATAAAACATATTGGTCTCCTGGATTTATTAGCTGTCTGATTCATCCAGATCTTTCTCAACAGATTTCTACCTGTGTGTGTGTGTGTGTGTATACGGAGGGCTTCAGCTTCAGCTTCAGTCGACATTTACAGAGCCAAAGCAATCATGAATTGCCATCATCTCTTAACTGCATTGATCCCTTTATATCTACAGTGCTGTTTATTTGGAAGACCTTAAACATGGACGCTTGTATCGTGTTTATGTGTTGTTGAGAGCATAAATATTTCCCCCTGAATAAGCCCCATTAAACTCGACTGGGTCACCGTGTCTCCATTAAGGAAATGAAAAAAGGCAAGAGTGACTGAACCTCTGCTGATTGTCCCCCTCATGAGGATCCCATAAAGGAATTGTAGAATTATTAGCACCTCCAATATATTATCTCAAGTCTTTAAAGTCTGTTCTCTGTCCAAGACGTGCTCCCGCCGCCACCAGGATCCAAAAATAATGCCAGCCAGAAACCCGCGCCTCTAAACTTCTGAAACTGCAACCTGAGCTGCAGTCTGCTGAGAAAACAATGGAGTTCAGCAGCATGCACAGCTGTGCCACATGATTTTGAGCCTGTGCTTCATGTCAAGTGACTCTACTTACTCAAACCAAACAATGTGTCCAGTGTGTTTCCTTGTGGATGGGAGCCCGATCTCTGTTTTCCTCTGGAAGCCATAGAGCACAAGTGCAGGACCCATAAGTAAAGACAAAAGACACTCAGAAAGTCTCTGCTATAATTTGTCATCGAACACCGTTGGCCCGGACCACACATCTTTGTTTCCTGAAAATTCCTGAAACGGTTGTTTCTGACTGTAATGAACCATTGCTGGGGCTCACTGACCTATAATTCAAAAGACTAAAGAGCATTTATCAAGACTATTTGGAACATATGCCCGAGCACTAGCCCTGCATGGGGTGTTGAATGTGATTATTATAATCGTTTTTAAAGGTGTTATAAATGGGGCTGCAATGGAGCGTGCTCAGGTGTGAATTTCAGGTTTTTGGCAAGCCTGAAAGGATTAGTTTAGCATATTTCTGATTATGTTTGTACACATAACTGGATGGGACAGGTTTCCTCAGAAGCGCATTAAAAGGTCATGTGTTGTTCGGGTTGCAGGGCAGAGCGCCATGCCCAAAGAAGCTCTCTGCAACAATCAACTCCCCTCTCGATCAGTCTCAGCAAACTTCACGCACGTTGACATGCTGCACTGTGCTTCATCAAACACCGACTCCCCCTCAGTTTCATCTCAATGAAAAATGCTGCTTTATGATTTTATTATTTCTTTATTAGGCTCCAAATTAGTGCATGAAGTTTGGCTCTTTCTGGGCTTGTGGTTGTCAATCAGCTCCCCAATGAGATTCCTTACTTGTGACATCTACATTGTATTTTATTGGGTATTAAATCTGTTTAAGGTTAGTTTTTAGGCTCATGCTGCTTTTTGTACCATCATGTTGGTCTAACCGAGATCTAAATAGTCGATTGAGGTTCATTGATTCATGCGTTTCATTTGGTTTGTGCCGCTCTTTAGAGCTCAGGGCAGCATAGCATACCATAGCTGTTTTTTCCCTTCTCAACAGAGAGGCACAATAGTAGCAGATTCCATGACATAGGCCTGTAACTGGCACACCACATCTCCACTTTCAAAAAGTGTAATTTGGTTAAATCTGCCCTGTTTCAGTCCAGAATCTGTGCTGGCTGAAACGAATAAAGTGGATTAACTCCATCGCAGGATAATTCAGATTAAACTGGTAAACACAATCACTAAGTGATGCATATGGCCTGCAGGGTGGGGGGGATAAAGCTTTATTTTTTCAGACAGAAGAACTGGGTTGACAATATATGAGTTTTAATTGCAGCGTGCGCAGCTGAAAAGGCACAGATCACATAACATTTCCATTTCATACGACGGTGACTGTGGCGGACCACAGAGCAGGGAAACATCAGTCAGTGGTGCGTGAGCCCCTAATACCTCCAAGTCCCAACATATTCGCTCCCCTTGTAAAAATTAGCCCCGCTAATGCAAATGACGCTGCTAATGAGAGCGTTAAGTTATTCAGCTGGTGTTTCTCTGGAGTGATACGTCAGCATGTCTCTTGATCCCTGAAGCGATTTTCCCCCTGGGCGAGGGCGGGTAGTCATGCTTGCTCTGACGGTGGAGATGCAGCCGGTTCAATGAAAGCGGGGGTGGCAGCTGGAGAAAATCCATTCCCAGAGTGAGCGTTCTGCTGAGGCAGGTACGCCGACCTTTCAGTCATCTGATAGGTCATCGCTCGGCAGCGTGCCTGGACTTTCGTGGCTAAACACCCGGCCTGGCGGTGCTCATAGTAAAGCTTATCTGAGCAGCAGCCAGCTATGATCAATGGAACCCCTTGGCAGCTCATTTATAGTACAGTATGGCACAGCCACAGGACACTCACCAACAGATGCAGGTGACAGATGACAATAGGGTTTACCCATGTGCATGGTGACCATTCAGAAACTGTGCAGGCCATGAGTGTATGTTGTTTTAATCCATTGTGCAGTAGTTCAGTCGATCAGCTTTAATTGACACCCAATTATCGCTGTAAATGAATCTTGGATGACTCGGATGCAATGAGATTTTTCTGCTTCGTCACAATATGGCTGCACCTTTTTTGTCTTGCATGTCAGACTTCAGCCCCCGATGAGATAAACGTTGAAATTCCTTGTTTGTGGTAAACGCCGCTTCTGCATCTACCTCTCAGGTGCCCACGGAGTGAGAGAGGAGCCCCGGTTTGTGACGGCGCGCGCCGGTGAGAGCGTGATCCTGGGGTGTGACGTGTCCCCTCCCCTGGACGGCCAGCAGCCCCCCTATGTGGTGGAGTGGTTCAAGTTTGGAGTGCCTATTCCCTTCTTTATCAACTTCCGCTTCTACCCTCCTCATGTGGATCCAGAGTACACTGGTAAGATGTCCGTTGAAAGATAAAGCAAAGAAATCCAGGTCTGACAGAATACAGAGGCATTGTGAGAACTTTTATCTCACTGATCTAGTTTAAAGCCTTTGAATTAATGAGCATTCGGATGCATCTTGGAATGAATCAGGATCACGATCGGTCTAGTCGGTCTTGCTAAGCAGAGTAAATCCACAGGATTTTATCGTGTTGACACTGCAGCAGATACAAAGTTGAGAACAAGAGTTTCACAGTAGACTCTGATAAACAGCGACCATAAAAGATAGAAGGACAGCATGACATTCTGACTTAAAGCTGCCAAAAACAACTTCATGGATTTAAAGCAGGGGTCCCCAACTGTGTCCGGATCCAGACACAGATGCAGTTGGATCCGGACCCAGGAGCTAAAACCGATAGATAATTTGGAATTATACATGTTAAACGGCGAGTTTATACTTTAACCGGCGCAAGTTCTTCAGCTGTCGCACTTGTTCAGCGGTGCAGGAAACACACCGTCCAATGCGTTGTGAATCACATCATGTGATGCAGCTCAGCCAATCAAATATGAGTATTCTGACACGTTTCCTGACTCGAGTGAGAATTACACACACCGTGACACACGGGGGAGAGACGAGGAAATAGAAAGAAGAGCAGGGAAATTGCGCTAATCAGAGAAGTTATCTCACATGACGTTCTCCAAAAAGAGAAACGTGTTCAGAGAGAACATAATTTATAAGCAAGAATTAAAAGACACTTCTATGTTAAACATCAAACATGGTAAATCTACCTTTGTGAGTCCATCAACCTGATAGCTATAGTAATGATATATCACTTCAAAAACATTACAGACTTTAGCTTCAAACTACATTCTGCCAACATTTCTTTGATTATACATCGTATACGTAGACTTCCCTACTTGCAGCAGACCTAATTATAAGTTTCTAGCTGAGAGCAGAGCCATTTCTGACAACCAGTTAAATATATTGCAGAGTAAATGTGCTGTTTACATGCACCTCCCAATCCTATTTTATTGAGAAGATTGTCCTGCAATTTCAGCAATTTCAGTCTGTTTTTCCCTCAGAATGGTATTTCGGCTGTTTGGACTTTAAGTATAATAAGGCATGGTGCAGTTCGTTGGGGCTGTGCATGGGGCATCTGCTGCCTCTGAGTGCATAGTGAGAAGGAACTGTGTCTCAGCAATTTACAACTGCATTGTAGATGCATTCTCACCAACACACTCAAGTGACATTGTAGCACAGAACATATATAGTGCAGAATCGATACAGTATATTAGAAACCCTGCAAGTTGTTAATAGAACAGCGGTTTATAATAAAGCATGAACATCTTAGTGTTTATGAGGCTATACCCAACAAACCAATGGCATTTATTTAAAAAAATGGTATTTAGCCTACTCTCACTGATATAAATGGAGTGGATAAAATAATAGAAACATCTGTTAGTACAACACAATACAATTCAAATGCACTATTATACTACTATGCGCTATAAAAAACACAACAATGAACTGAAAGATGCCACAAAGCTCTGCGGAGCTGGAGGGAACTGCATCAGTGAACATTCTTTGTAGATTCGTCACAATAAGCAATCCCTTTTTAGATGTGATCCAGTGTTTCTATAAATAAGGATAACATAAATATCTCCCTCTCCTGGCTTTGTCTTGTCTGTGACAAGCTGGCGAGCGGTCAGAATGGGGGTCAGAATCATCCCTTCCTGTTCCCACCTCTTTAGCGAGTACAACGCCCCTGCCTGACCTGGTAATAAGCTATGAAATATAAGGCAAAGCCCGGGTTGTCGAAAAGCTGGCGGATTCATATCCCTAGTGTGAGTGTCCTCAATGTGGACATAACAGATTTGTCAGGGGTTTTTTTCACTTAAAAGGGTATAAATAATATTTACTTCATTGTAATTCCTCCCCATGGGCTTTTCAAGCAGGGTCATCGCTGCAAAGAAGACTGATGGCAGTGACTCACTGTCTGGGGAACCCTCCTTTTTTGTTCTGTAGTGGCCCCCGTATAGAACCTGAAGCTGTTGCAGCGTTTCATTGCTTACTTTAGCCTCCTGACCAGCAGCGGGCTATGAACGACCGGCGCTTTTGAAACAGCATCATACTCCGCGTTGCTCACTCGTGCTCTAGTGGGCCTCTGCCATGTGGCGTCAAGTCCACTGCTGAGGAATTAGCAGTGAACAGATGCAACATGAATATGGCCAGTCTCATTGCATTGATTAAAGTTTGTTGGAGGGATTGCATGTGCACGACGACAGTGTGATAATGACGCTTGGACTGTAAGCTTATGAGATGCTCTTTGGGTCTGTGAAGTCTCAGAGCTCATTTGGACTATTCCCATGGATTGTTATCACTTAATATGAATAAAACTGGTGAATAGACTAAATGTGATGTTATGCCATCACACAGCTGCTACCAAAATAGAGGAGATTATCCGTGAATGCTGCACTTACAGTTTGGACAAATCAAAATATTATCGCCGTGCAGATTTTAGTGACACTAAACCCATCTATGGGTCAATCATTTGGTCTGGATCAGTGAGCACTACCATTGTTCACTTTCCATTGTGAAGACACCAACAGTATAATAGATTCGTTATTACAGTTGTGTATTTTCCTTGTCTTAACTCACTGTTAAATGTGAACTTGTACATACCTCCATGAAGACTGAATTCTATCCAGCCAGTTTCTCCTGCAGCTACAGAATATAGAAATTACAAAATTTAAAAACATCTATTTTTGTTCCCACTCAAGCAATGACGCAATCAATAATTCAGATGTGCAGGTTGTGAAATTTTGGTGTCAGAATGTCCTGCTTTGGGACAAATCTAAATCACATCTCCGCACAAGGATAATATGGACATGTAGGCGGTATCGTCCCCTCAGGAGCCTTTCCTACATGTAGGCCACACAGCATGCTACTGTACAGGATAATGATGAAAGTGCTAAGTTGTTTTCTTCCTGTTGAAAGAGGTAGGGAGCTAATGTGTCTCTACAGTATTTATTATCTGATGTACAGCCTATATTAATCAGAATGTCGACATACAGTATAAAGTATTAAGCTTTTGTTTTTGTCTTAGCATGTAGTAATTATAGTCAAGACATTTTTCACTGCATACATCTTAACATGTCATAGTAAGCTGTCTTCATATCATAATGTTGGACTGTAATTATATGCAGTGGAAAAAAATAAATCAGCCTTTAGTTCTAATTCCAAGTCAGAGATATTGACAAAACCTCAATCACTCCGTCACTATCTAAATAAAATCTAACACTAATTGTAATTCACTCAATTTAGCTGATGAAAAAGATACTTTACGCCACAAACTGCTCATGATATGTAACACGATGAAATGCGTAGGCTATTTATTTGTCGTGGCTACAAGGCTAGCTGCATTTACCATCATGGAATGATGCATGAATGTCCCCGAGTTGCGTTAATGAGGGATTTTCTTGTTATTCTGTTATTATGGGGGACTACAGAGTACTACAGAGTACAGTAATGAGTGACCAGGGACTGGTTTTGGAAAATGGAATTGTCAAAATGTCAGCTCTGTAAAAAAGGTATATTAGGGTGGTAAACACTTTTATAACAAGGGATAAAAAATAAGACTATATTTTGAAATGTTATTACTTTCAGGTGTGCACAATTAACTGTATTTATGAAAGTGCTGCATTAACCTTTCCAAGCTATATATCTTCCCTCTTTTAATCTGAGCTCCTTTGGACTTAAACTACCAACGTTGTCTCTTTGGATCTTTATAGTGTTTCCTCTTCAAAGCTTTCCTATCTGACAAAGCTTGTGATGTGATCTAAACAAGGTTTAAGCTCATCTGTTTTCACAGCAGACAGAACCCTGCACTGTGTAAGTGGTGAATGCCCAAGGGGGCCGTCCCTGACGTGGATACAGTGCTGTTAGCTCTGTTTACAGCAGCACCCTCTCACTCCTTGACAAATGGGAGCTGAAGTTGATCCCCACCCTTCACGCCACGACCCACCACACTCAGCACTTCAATGCCCAGGCAAAAATAGACTTGACTTTTTACAGACAGGCTACCTTTTTACAGACTGTAGACTCGTCTCGCTTCCCTCTTTGCTGCATCGATTTTCTGCTTACAAAAAAAAAGCCCGTCAGTTTTTTTTTTACCCCAACTACAGCAGCAATCCCTGGGTTGGGGTATCTATCTATTGCATTTATATACAGTGCTGGTAGAGCAATTCAGCCCACCCTCAACATCAATATATTTGCCTGACAGTTTGATGTAACAGTGCTTACAGAACATCTACACATCAAAGTTTGGAAAAATGATCCATCTCCGAACACGCGTCAGACAGCAGAAGCGAATGTTTTAGTCTGTTGGGCTGTCAGAGGCAGCCATGTGAGCAGCGAGCTGGAGGCTTGAAGACAGACAGCTTAGCAGCTGAAGATTTCTCCATGCCTGGTCTCCTCAACTTCTCTCATCCCTTGTGATTTCCCCCTTTTTAGAATTCCAATTTATCCTCAGCCTTGGAAAAAAAAAAAAGCGGCGGGGATGGAGAAGTTTTATATGAAATAGATGATTTCTTTGAGGTGGTAGGTTGGTCTTTTCCCACAGTGACATCAAATACTTTATTTAAATTCAGCTGAAGGTCTGGCTCCGAGGTAGTTTCATGCATGAATCCCAATACTGGAAGGTAGCTGATTTTTTTTTCAAGCCACATTCATGGTTCAATATTGTGATGTTTAATCTGTTACAGTTCAAATATTTTGAGGAATATGCTTAGTCGCTTTCTTGCCGAGAGATAGATGAGAAGATCAATATCACTCTCATGCCTGTACGTTAGATATGAAGCTACAGCCAGGAGATTTCCCCCTGCTTCCAGCCTGGGAGCAGGGGGAAATGTCTGGAATGCTCACTAATTAATATTTCTATCTTGTTACAGAAAAGCACTTTGCCCGGTCGAGAAACAGTCCTGCACATAACCCCCCTGTAAAACAACAACTTGACATTTTAACGCTTGGTTTTAGCACAGATTAAACCAACACATGAGATATTTCAGGCCAGCTGTTTCCCCTACAGTTTTTGCTGAGCTTACATTAATGTCATATTTTTTTTGTTTTCTTTGGACAGAGAGAGGCTAACTGTTTCCCCTTGTTTCCAGCCTTTATGCTAAGCTAACCATCTCCTGGCTGTAGCTTCATATTTACTGTAGACATGAGAGTGGTGTGGATCTTTCTTTTGTAACTCTTGGCAAAAAAGAAAATGAGCTATTTTTTATTTTTTAAATGTCAGTCATTTTAAATCTACAAAAAAACAGAATGCTTTCGCTCATAATCCGTTGAGTTTTGGGGGTATCCAGAGTCTGCATGCTCTTTACATCCATTTTGTGTTTCCTCGCACAGTCCAAAGACTTGGAAACCAGGTTGATTGAAGGCTCTATATTTCCCAATAGGTATGAAAGTACAGTAAGTGTTCGGGGTTGTCTGTCTCGGTTATCTCTATGAGAGGCTGGCAACCTGTCCAGGGTGTTTTCCTGCCTTGCAGTGCTTGGAAAGGCTCCAGACTACTGAACCCCCCTAATAGGAATAAGAACAAATTGGTTTGTCACACCCGATTTGGACTTTGTGCATGCAAATAGGCTGGAGCATGTGCTTATTTTAATAACTAGTAGTTCAAAGTTTTGGTTTTTGGAGCCTCTGTCAAGAAAAACGGAAATGGGAGAAGCAGAGATTCATATAATGTTGCACCTAATCCTAATAACATACAATACTTAATATAATATAATATATTTTATTTGTCTTTTTAAATCTCTTTAAAAGACAAACAGCAGCATTATTTTACACTATAACTTGGAGGCTATGCTTTTGATGCAAAGCCAGTGCATCACAAATCTGTTTTTCTTGATGCTGCAAGAAGAAAAAAAGGATGAAATGAAGCACTTAACCTCCAGCTGCTCTGATGGATCTCTGTGGTGACCAGCAAAGCTACTTGGGGGCAGTTGAAAAGAGCATCCAGGTGTTTTAACAAGCAGAAAAATACTTTTTAATGATTTTTAATCCTCTTCTGTCTCCAGGTAGAGCCTCTCTGCACGGGAAGGCCTCCCTACAGATTGACCCAGTGCGCTCCGATGACCAAGGCTGGTACGAGTGCAGGGTCCTGATGCTGGAGCAACAGTACGACACCTTCCACAACGGCAGCTGGGTGCACCTCACAGTCAATGGTGAGTCACCTTCCCACGGCGCCTGACCTGAGAACATATGTTTTTGTGGGTGTGAAAGGGAAAGAAATAGAAAACCTGCGTCACGTACACTGAAAGGAATGGTTTGGATTTTTTTGAAGTGGGGATGTGTGAGGTACTTATCCACAGTCGGTATATTACCCACAGTAGATTGCGTTTGTCACGCCCCCATCTTGGAGAAGCAGACAGGAGTATGGGCATGGAAGCTAAGCAGTGCACTGTTGTGGACGGGGGGGCAGCAGCAACTCCCTTGTTCTGCGAGGTAAAATTATTGTTTTCATCAGTGGTGGCTCTGATTAGAGCACCGATGGATGTAACGGCTTCAGTTCCACGCCGAAAACGTCTGTCTGATGATGAGGTTAAGAATATTCTAACTATCAACTGATATTGATTGTTTTAAGTGGCTGAAATTCGTTTTGCTGCTGTCCTGGTCGACAGCAGTTCCTTGCTTTGCTTCCAAGTGTGGTAACTCTGGTCTGCTTCTACAAACTGGAGACGTATCACCTGCCGTCTGTATGTAATACATATGGATAAGTACAAGATAAGTACTAGTATAAGTAAGTTGGAGGAACTATCTCTTTGAGCTCCATATGAACAAAAGCACACAAATAAAACCTAGTATTTTAGAGGGAATTTTGGCCTTGGTCCACAGGCACAAGCACAGCTAATAGTAGTCTATCAACACACCTCAATCATGAGGAGCAGTTCAGTAGGTACTGTAAATGTTTATTATTGTAATGTAGTTCTCCGATTGAGTTGGTAATGATATTTGGCTTTATGCTGTTTTTATTAACGTTATTAACATACAGTATGTTTTAAACTCTATTCATTAATTATGTAAAATACTATGGGGATTTCAGTATTTCCTGACATTTTATATACATATGAAAATATGTATTTAGATTATTATTTTACTCTCCTTTATTTTAGATTTTAAAATGTACAAATGTTTTAAATAATACTCCCTTGTGCTGGCCACAGAGATACAAAAGAGAGAGATTCAAGTTTAAAAGGGCATTCAGGTTTATTTTTGTGTGCAAACCTCTTGTGTACTTGCTGGACTTTAACTCAGGTGAAATGCACCCTAATACACTCCTTTTGTCTTTGGTGTTTTACTTTCACTTTTTATGTTTTTCTGGTAAAATAAAATAAGGGAAAATAAATAAACTATTTATTAATTGCAGCCCTACAAGTAGCCCATCAGTCACACTGCTTCTTGACTCCCTGGTCCAGTTATCTGCTGGTGACAGTTCATGGTTTTCTATGTCAGTCACATTAGACGATGTTAAAGATCATTCCTGAAGCTCATTTTCAAAGGGCCCTGGTGTAAAAAGGGATGAGAGGCCGGTTAGAAGAGAATTGATTGCGGCCTGTTTAAGGCGGTTCCGGCAGGGATCGTCTGTGATAGTCTGAGAGCTATCAAACTGATGACCAGGCGGAAAGAAAAATCTGCACCTTTGCATTTCCCAGGAATGCCCCAGTGGCTCAGAGAATCCTATGTGAAATGCGTCTTCACATTGTTGCAAAGCGCCAGAGACTACAGAGACAACGACGCCTTTGTGTTTTATTTTTTTTAAAGCTGTATCTGTTTCACGTGAGGAGTGCTTTTTAAACAGATATTATATTAGGCTGCTTCATGTGTTTTGCAGGAACTGTAAACCGAGTAAATGCACTATGCAGCAAAGGTGCAGTGAAGTTTATGCAGCAAATGATTTAGTTGTATTAGTCTTGTATTAGTCTAAGTATTATCTTGTAGTATTGCTTTGTTGGCTTTTCTGCAATTGGCTAATATGAATATTTCCTCAACAGAATAGATCAAGTCGCCAAAAGTGGAGATTTTCTTGAGTTAAAGCTTCACAGGTCTCTAACTTCAGACAGCTGTAATCCTCTGTGTTGTCAGAGAGAGAGCATTTGCGAGCAAACTGTCAAACTCATTCACATGTATATTTTTGGCGCCGTGTGAAACTCATGCATATTCGATTTGATCATGCGTATGTTTTACAATGGATGCAATTCTGGTATTTGAATAATGATCACAGCACACTGTATGCGAAATACTGTGTAAGGAACCATTTATAAAGTCCACTGCACGGCATAATCACTTTGGAATGAAACATGCTGATGTGTATAAATGGTTATTATCAATGCAGAACATAATGTTTTCTCTTGTGCGTTTGCGCATGCACACGCGTTTGTAAATTGCTTTCTGCACTGTGTTCTGTGTGTAGCGCATTACATCAACATTGACATGAGAGCGTCTCATTGTGTGTGTTTCTATGCGGCTAAATGAGATCTCTGTCTCCTGGTTTGAAGTCGTATTTGAAGAGTTCATAGGTGGTAGTCTGCCGTCACCTGCACACTCTCGTGATGTTCAGAGTTTGGGAACGTATGTGGGCGCGCATGTGTGCATGTGTGTGTGTGTGTGTGTGCATCAATGTCTTGTTGTGTAGGCATACTGCATCTCTGTAGCTTTCCTCATCAGTATTCATTCTTAACTTCTACTGCTCCCTCCCTCCCTCTTCTGCTGCTCTCTACTCCTGTCAGGCCTTTCAGCAGAAACTGAGCTCTCCGGGTTGTAGCAGAACTAATAATATCCCTGAATGTCATCTTATATTATATTTGGCATATTAAGTGATGGCATTCTACATGACCCTGTGTATGTACTGTGTTTAGCTGTAGAGATGTGCTACACACATGCATATACAGTATACTGGCTTGGGGTAGATGTGTTTAACTGGTACAAATATTTAGTAGTATTCTCTATTTGAGTTTACACACAGACATTCGTGGAAACACTAAAAGCAACAGTTGTTCCATAGTCTAGATATCCAATAAGGGAATTCATATGAAGACTTTATGCTACTGTTTTCCTCTCAATGGGTGTCTGTGAGGGAAGCAGGTGCCATTTTTGTCTGGCCTCCGCACAGACACTAAGGCCACCCATTTCCTTTGGCTGTTGGTATTTGCATACGCTCCTCCTTTGAGTTCCTGTCTGCTGGCCTTAACTTCCTGCCAAGCGGACAGGGAATTTGTGCCCACTCAGTGGCAGGTGTCAGATGGCAAGGCCTTGTGCCCGAAAAAGACACTAAGGCCACTCTCCATTCTCTGCCCTCCCTCCTTTTCCTCCTCTCCTCTCTCTAGTCTTGTCTCTCGCCCTGTCCTTCCCTTCTCTTTCAAGCATCAGCAAGCTTTTCAGGAACAAAAAATCCACCAGCGCACCAGCGTTTTCACATGATTTTAAGTTAACCATCTACACTGAAACATAAGAAAACACAGACCCTGCCACTGTGTCACTGGGTTAGTGATGGGCTGGGCATTTAGGACCCATTTGCGTGACCCAAATAATAGCTAATTTGTCCACCAGCTCCATATATCCCCCAAGTCACTAATGGGCCCATTGTGGCTACAAATGGAGCCCATGTGAACAGTCACCCTCAGGCCCATGTGGGACAAAAAGATGCAGACTTAAATAATAAGTGGACATTTTCTTTCTTCACATTCGTCCCAAAATTGCTCACACATGTCAGCCCAATAGGGACCCAGTATGTATACTGGCTTTTTCCCCTGCAATGATATTGTGTAGTCTGATCCCACAATGAGAGAAAGGTCAGATCTCTTAATTACAAAGTATAATAATTGAGATTCTGTTGACTACCTTGAGTACGCTGACATTAGAAGAGGGAGGAAAGTCTCCTTGAGAGGCCTCTTCCTTCTCTCTCGACCGTTTACAATGAAACACACGTTACACGTTTGAGGCCTATGATATGAAATCAATGAAAAATGTGTACTGTATGTAGCCGTATTCTCTTAGGAGCAGAGACGAGAAAAGGAAGACCAAGCAAGGGAATAAAATGATGCAGACGGACTCTTGAGTTTGTGAGCAAATAACTTGCGAATCTAAGCCTTCAAAAACAGGCCGGACCCACATGTGTGTAACTGCAGCATCCAGGCCACCTGCTGATGTGCTGTGTGGTTTACACAGAAGAACAGCGGGAGTGCAGGATCTTTAAGCGTCTTTTAATGTATATAAAAGATGAAGAGTTGCAGTAAGTAGGGCGAGAATGTGATACTTTGTTTTGTAGAGCAACTCCCAGGTTTCAGAGCCACAGTGACACTTCCTCTGCGACGAGCTGTAGCTGATGGTGTGAAACAACTCCCAAGTTGACCAATATACCTGCTGTTGTCACCGCCATGTGTGCCACTTATTTCCTGCCAACTGATGCTTAATCCCCTGTGAAAAATCTGAATATGAATTAAAATTAATAGCAGCATTTGGTGGTGGAAGATGTAGTCAGATCCTTTAGTGAAGTCTACTTATTATCAGCTAAATTTACTTAAAATATTAAATGTAAAAGTACTCATTCCTCAGCCCATGTGTATTATCATATTTTACATTAATAATACTGATGCATTATACTGTTGTAGCGAGTCAAGGTGAAACTAGTTTGGTAGTTTCGTCCTGTGGTTTCCAACTTCAGGGTCAAGATAAATCTGAGGGGCCATGTGAAGATTAACGAGAGGAGATTAATGTGTTTTGCTACATAAACTTATTTCTGAGGCTTTTCTCTAATCTTTGCTTTATTTGTGAGATATTGGATACTTTTACCACTTTAGGCCTGTGAGGGAGCGAGCTGCAGGCATGACGAGTTGCAGGTAGATTTTCAAAAAGAGGCTTTAATTTACCCCAAACGGAAAAAAAACTATTTACAAAATATGCAACGAAAATTTCGGAAAACTAAACTCACCAAGCTGTCAGCCTGTGTAGCAGTGACTGAGTGGCGGCGATGTACTCAGCAGTGTGTGTGTGTGTGTAGTGGTAGCTCCAAAAGTTGTTTTGAGAAAGTGTGAGTCACCTCAACCATGAGAGGTCCTTGAACATGCAGCAATAGCTAGACACCCAAAATATTATGCAGTTTGCTGCAGAAGAAGAATGTGAGATAAGCCGTATACAGACATGGAGGTGCACACACACACCCACACACACACACACACACCCACACATGCGACCGATGTGACGGAGATAATAATGTGAACTTAACAGAACTGATTTTTGAATCAAAGGGGTAACACAAAAACAAACACTGCCTTAACTACAAATGTAACAAACAGGACAATTAGTCTACTAGTGTAAATCTTTTAGAAACAAACTAATTTAGATTGAAGAAATTGACTCAATCTTTAAAGTGTTAGTGGTTTGGAGTAGAACATCTCCTTTTGCAAAGTGGTCATGAGCAAAAATGGTTGAGAACCACTTGTTTAATCTTTGTGCAGTGCATTGTATTTCAAGCTTATCAAAAGTTTTTACATAAAACCTAAATTAAAAGTAACTTTTTGCTAAAGCTATTAAAAAATAAATCAGGATTGGTCAAATCTACCAATGAGAATGAATACAGTGTCTTCAGGTAAAAGCACAAACTCGTAGTGAACCAGGTTGCCCGTTGACTGTAATGATGCATCGTGATCCGTTTAATGTTGCTGTTGACCCGTCAACTCCACAAGCAAGCGATACATAAATCAGCCATGCATTTCATCTCCATTAATCTACTGTGCCGTCTAATGTAATGAGTGTTCGAGAGTGAGAGGGCAGCATGGACGGGCAGATGTCTGAATGTGCTAATTGGACAATTTGTTTGCTCCATGCCAGGTGCTAGTATGCAGTCTGAAGCATGGCAGCACTCCCAGAGGCTAGCAGTGACCCACTTGTATAGCGGCGCCTTTTTTCTCTCTTTAACTAAACACTCTGCCACTATTTCTTATCAAAATATTGTGTTGAGACACTGAGAGCAGCTGGCAGAGACAACTGCACTTCATTGGCCTGCGGGCGCTGGTGGAGAGCTCCCTTGTGGCTGTTAGTGATGCTAAGAAATATCAGGTGGAAATGCACTGATGCTGCTAAATTGTTTCTTTAGCTTTTCATGAATAAATGGCAATGTGGAGGGATGAATGTCGTCATCACTGGTCCCTGTTCACTCAGGTGTCTAGCTGTTTCAGAAAACAGTGGCCTTACCTGATGTCTGAGCAATATTTGTGGGCCAGAGAAGAGTCATGCATGTCATACGCGAGTTGAACACTTTGTCCCACTGGCCAGTGACGGTACTACAACGTAAAGAAATCCCCTTTGCCCCCAAAAAGCATTTTCCTCATAGACACACTTATAGAAAAGAAGTCTGTACAACAGCTGAGGCTGTTTGGGGACGATGTGACTTTTGAGATTCATTAACCGTGAGTGCCTGTTCAAAGTTTTATAGCAATCCGTTCAATAGTTGTTGAGATATTTCAGTGTGAACCAAAGTGGTGGACCAATCTTTGCAAAGCTATGTCCAGAAAAAATCATCTCTGATGACAACACCAGACAAGACACTGCATTAATAATGATTATTGTTGTACTTCAGACTGTGTTACTTTTGTAATGATTCCTACTCTCACTTTCTCCACAGCCCCACCTTCATTTACAGCGACGCCGCCGCAGTATGTGGAGGCGAAGGAAGGGGGAAGCACTCTGCTTAGCTGCTCCGCCCAGGGAAATCCAAAACCAATAATCAGCTGGCTGAGGGAGGGGGAGGAGCTTGCTACCGACGCAAAATACTCGGTAAGAATGATGATGAATAAAAGGCATTAATATTAGTACAGATATAGAAGCAGGGTTTGTGCACAGATGGTGTCAGTCGCTGAGTCCATCTGTACTGGAAGTACGTTATGGACTATGTCTCACCCACTCATATCAGCCTGTTCTGTTGTTGTGCTGCAAAACAATCCCATTGCCATGTGATAAACCTCAATAAATGCTTCAGGGTTTGAAATTTGTGATGCAGAGGCTTTAGGTTATGATATTTCACAGGTCAAGAAACACAAGACATTCTCAATTACATCATTTATAACAGCTTTTACACTGATTTCTATATATTTTTAGTTGACAACAAGTTAAAAGTTTCGAACCCTTGATGGATTACGCTCAATGATCGCAGGAAGACCGTCAGTCAGGCTCTCCCTGCTCCTCTGTATAACGAAACTTTGAATAATGTCAACAACGTTGAGACTGGCAGCGCACCTCGCATTCCAGAGAACCTCTTTGTTGGTTGGCGATGCATGAATTTTTATTCCTGTGGATAAACTCCCAAAAGTAGACTCTGATGTCGTGACAAGATATTTCTGGCACAGCCTCAGCGGGGTTTGATAGAAGCAAAATGTCTCAAGCTACATAAACCATCAACAATAAAACATCAGGCGGTGGATTGTGGCGTGAGTCGCAGCGATTCAAAGACATTTAACACAGCGTTTCATTAGAGATGACTCAAAAACACCAAGTGCTTCAGAGGACGATGATTCATCGCAGCCACGGGATGTCCTGCATCTTGAATAAAAGGTGCAAAGGTGCAGACATAACATGTTGTTGAATGTGTATAACCTGTACAAGACCATTGAAGGGCATTTTTCACACGGCTTGGAATTGTATTCGGAAACGTTTTTGAAAGGTGGAGGCCTCCTTCTTTTATTCTGCATGCCTTCACATTCTCATATGACACTGATGTTGCAGTCTGCTGCTATCAACTCCTTACAGCTGCCTGTGTGATACAGGAAGTGTCAGGAGCATAGAGGAGTGTCTGTTAAGGGCCTCTTCTTCCTTACTCAAGCATTCTTTCTTTTTTCTCTCCCCAACAGTCGCCTCTTTTTAACACCATCCCCTCAGTAAATGATTAGACAACATGCATGATGCATTATTAATCTCCTTCTCCTCCATCAATATTACATTAGTCCTAACATGAATGTTACCCACAAAAATTCAAATTGCTAGTGAGAGCCTGATGCCATACTTCACTCGTTTCACTGTTGTATTCTCAGGAAATATAAAAAGCAGAGCACTTATCAGCTGTCGTCTACATTTGGCCACTCAGAGTTTATGTTCTCAAACTCGGGGAGAATCTCCTTCACGAGCGTGTGTGTTTATGCGCGTCAGGGTAAATTTGCTCACCCACATGATCAGATCCATGGAGACGTCATGGAGAAAGGCAGGAATGCAACAGACGAAGAGGAGGAGGAGTCCGTCTTCTTCCTCCTCTCTTTACTTTATTACTTTATTTATTTGCAGAGACAAAAAAAGAGCCCCGAAAACAAAGACGCTTAACAAAACAATAGTGCAGGAGAGGATAGAAACCTAGGTGGGATTATAAGGGTCTTCCCCAAAGTACACTCAAATGACAAGCGAGCAGGAAAACGACAGCAACCCTCTTGCCGTTTCAGAATCCCAAATCTGTCTCGATGGATGTGTCGGTGAAGTGTGAAACAAATTGAGATTCTGCCTTCATCTCATGCCTCACCTTATCTACTGTTCTTTTCTCTGTCCCCATTCCCCCACCCCCTCATCTCGTCCTCCTCCTTTTCTTTAATCTTGTCCCCCTCACCTTGAATTGAGTACATCTGTGGCAGAGAGAGTATTGGAGTAGACTGATGGCCGTTGCATATCATCACGTCCTGTCTGTGGAAGTCTGCTGCAATCACTGCTGTGCTGTCTGTACTGTAGCGGTGTAATGATTTGATTTTGAGCGATTCAGTGCAACATAGAATCACAGGATCCAGAAAAAGAAGTTTAACTGTGGGTTTAGACAGAAGGCGTGGTGAATTTCAAAGGAGGCGGGACTGCGCTCAAAGTCAATGGGAAAGTGCCGTCTTTACTTAACCTCTCCAGGGCTCGCAGCCTGATGAGAAGGTGTGACTTGAGCGCGAAACTTGCGCCGCTCAATCTGCTTCATGAACGTACGGAGAGGAGAGGGAAAAGGAGCGATAATAACGAAGAACTTGAGTCTAAGAGTAGAAACAAAAACACACGCAGACGCACACGGTTGGTGTGTACAAGTACATTGTTAGCTGGCTTACAGCTAACGTATGTACACTTGGTACATTCGATGTTTGGGGCAAATTGACATGTACTGTACAAATGTTCCAGTGGTTAAATTCGCACAAAATATGTGACGGTTAAGACCGACTGAGCACGGAGCAACGTGTTGTTCTCTTTATACGTCTATGAGTGGGACTATATGTGGAAATTAGGGGTCGAAAATACGAGATTCTGCAAATGAGGGTTAAAATCGCCTGCCGACTTTGCGATATTTTGCCACAAACCTGCAACAAAAAAAGCAAGGCGATGGTGAGTCTGCAAGTTTAGTCTTTTAAAAAGTGTTGAATTCTACAGTTTTGTTGTGAACTTCTGTCTCCACTGCGCAGTGAATAAAACTGATCTGAACCAGCCACAGAATTTAACTTAAACATTTTTTTTTCTTCAACAGCGGGAAGATCATTCCTGAATTATTCTGACAGTCAGATACAGTACAAACAAAAGCAAAGTACTACATGGCACGTCACATACATTGTTAGCGAAAGTGCAGGTTTCTTATTGACGCAATGTTTGCTAATGAGCAAACTGCTTGTTAGCTTGCGAGCAACCAAAATTGTTCGCCGTCCAGCGGGTCCTCACCGTGAGGCAAACTTTCTCTATGCTTTCTTCTCGAACACACCTTTAACACTTTACCTTTACAACTCTACATGTATGAATTCTATAAAAGAACAAAACACAAAATAACTCAATGAGAGGCATGTATTGTTAAGGCATAACCTGAGCCTCAAATGAGAGCAGCTCAGTAAAAGTTACTGGTATGTGAAAAAAAACTGAAAACATGCCAGACAGTCAGCCAGACAGTAGTCACTGCAAGCATGTTATTAAAATACAGACAATTTAAATCAATTTTAATCTCTTCCAACTTTTTTAATCAATACAAACTGCTTTCCAAGTCTTAAATCGATGCTTCCCAACACGTCAGTGTTTGGTTTACACTCGTATCGCCCAGCATGCCATGTGTTGTGTGTTACACAGCAGTGATGAACAAAGTGTTATCTTGTGATGATGATGACACGGTTTGCCAACAGACTGACACAAGTTAAATGTTGCTCGTGTTGATCCGCTAGCAGCATCTCTGGGCTGTAAAACATTAGAAAGACAGATGAATAGGAATGATTCTGCAGGCGTAGCAGATTTCCCCTCAGCTTTATGAATGGATAGACTACAGCTGTGTGCGACTTGAATGGACAGAGCCTCTCGCCAACCTGTTGCATAATTTATAAGGTTTTTTTCTATTAGGTTTGGTTAATGTGTTTCTTTACCACTTATTGCTTCTCATCGGTGGCGGCACACAGGGATGCGCAGCAACGTGGATTTGGACGTTTCCAAGGTTACAACATGCAGGAATCGGTCCCGGAGTTTAATTAAAGCGCGACACATTCATGACTTTAAAGTGTTTGATGTATTGTCTTTGGAGTAGACTCTCACCATAAACTTATTCGAAGAGTTGGAGTGTTATATGACTATGATCAGTCGACATAAGTACATTTACTGAAGTACAATTTTGAGGTACTTGTACCTGTTTTATGCAACTTAACTTCTGCTCCACAACTTTTCAGTGGAAAACATTGTACTCTTTGCTGCACTTCAATTAAGATTAGATAAGTTTGAACATTTCTGCCAAAAAAACAACTTAAATGATTATTTGACTACCGCAGTTGTTGTCAATTGTTGGACCTCGAGTCTGAATATGTCCAGCACCACACTGTGTCTGACAACCTGATGCTTGCTGTTTATCACATTATTTTATTGTTTTGTTCACAGGTACATGATGGCAGTCTAACCATCCTCGGCATCACTAGAGATGACAGAGGGGCGTACACATGCCGGGCCTACAGTGACCAGGGAGAGGTGCTCCACACGACCCGTCTGCTGGTTCAAGGTACTGTATTCATACCTAGATCACACTTTAGCAAGGTCTACGTTCGATTTTATTATGAAGCTGACAAATGTATTTGCGCGGATCACCAGATTTGTAAATACGAAAACATGTTTCCTCGTTTCTACCTTCGGCCAAATATTGCATTTGCATCACTAAAGTAGTTTTATTATTTATACTTGAAGGCATTTACTGTAGCAGCATTTAAAAGCTATGCATGCAACTCTCCTGTGTACTGATGTATGTAGTAACTTCTCTATCAGTCAGTCAATAACTCAGTCTGGGGCTTGTGTGTCTATGTGTGTGGGCGCTCTTGTGCACCCCCATGTGTGTACAACAGGATCTGTCGGTGAGAGCGTCACTGTCTGCTCCGGTCCATTAACTCGGCTCTCTGCTAGACACAGATCAGATAGATGCTTGTGATAGCAGCCTCCAGTACTCTCTCGCAGTCTCCTAATACAGCGGGGAGTTAACAGTGTGTATTTAACAAGCAGCTGAGCATCTTGCTTTTATGGCCGAGTTAGCGTAAGGTCTATTTTAATGCTTCACTTCTGTAGGTGGAAAGCAGAGCAGAGGAATTACTCTCCTCTTTGTTCGCGGTATAGTAAATGCATGTGCACACTCACTGCAAACACGCATTAAAAAATCATTGTGTTGTAACCCAGTGGATAGTGTAACCAGTGGTGCATGTGATGCAACTACATTAAGTCTGCAGGCCTCCAGTGGAGCCGCTGATACTGCGATACCCGGTTCTCTCAACCGCAACACACTGGAGGCCTCCATCATATCAAAACCTCACAATATAAAGCAGACCGTACAAGAGCACTGCAGTTAAAATATAACATTATTTTGTTAAGACATGATCAAACCTGGTCTAATAGATTATTTGATACATTCATAAACTGTCTTCACATCCTACTTATTGGTGTATTGGACCATTGTAGGCAATATTGTAAATCAATGAGAAAAAAACCTTATTGTATGACGTATGAGTATTACAGCCACTGGGGAAAATATTTTCAAGATTAAAGTCTAAATATTCTTTTATTTTTAATGGATAATTCCAAAATTAAGTCCTGATGCTACAAAAATAACCCCAAATGTATTATTTCAAGAATAAAGTAATATTAGGAGAGAGAGTGAGGGAAGGATAGCTCGTTTATATACATTGTAAAACAGAATTGCGTACATTTGACCAAAAATGTATCTAGCATCAGACAATTCCAAAACAAATGTTACAGGGTTCCTTCTTTAGTCTTGCTTCTTTCGCTTAATAAGACTTTCTACTAAAAATAATGGAACTACTAAGTTGTATGATGTTCCTGTTATTTTGTCCACCCCCATTCACAAGAGGTCTCACCTGCCATGCAGTAACCATGATGACCTCTGCCGTACAAGCATCAGAATAATGTTTTATACAAAATAAGATAAGCCTGTATTTAAACTCTGATGTTGCAGCTGCACAAGGACTAAAACAAAGAAACATAAAAATGAAGTATCTAAGATAAAAAAGAAGAATAGAATAAAAACTGAAGCTATAAAAGAGCAATAAGACTCTCATACACGATGTATTTAACACCACTGACTGTGCATGCGCACTAAGTGTCATATTCCACCTCATAAAACCTTATTCAGGGTATGAAACCATCAATGGACACTATAGAAATCTATCGTCAGATGGCGTGATAAAAACTCCAAAAATAAAATGTGTGCAGTTCAGTTGAATATTTGGCTTGAAAAGCGATGAGGGATAAAATGCGGGGTATGATTAAAACTCAGAGCAATAACAAGCAGATATCTGAGGAGTCATGATTCTCACTGCCGTGATCTGTTTTTAATTGTTATGTGAGACACCCGCACAGTGCTGTCAGCGCTCCCACCTGATGCATTAAAGCTGTGCACGCGGTGAGGAAAATAACCAGGAGGCTTGTATCTGGGCCCACTCATAAAAGACAGCTTACCTTTCATGGCTTCTGCTGTTTTATTGAGAGTTATGAGCAAACCTGGAGCACCTCGGGGGATAAAAAGGTTACAATGTGAGGCATGCATAAGCTCCGACACGGACTACTATTAAGGTTACAGTAGTTGCTTGCTGACTCTATTTTGTAAATAATACATAGTGTGTGCTCTTTCTCACTGTGTTCCTGGAAAAAAGCAAGCAGAGAGGGCCTGCGTATGGCTGAACGGGATTATTTCGTCATTGTTCTCCCTTTAGAAGTCTTCTCTAGCAATCAGAGTCAATCGTCAGTTCAATAACATGTTATTCCATCTAGTGTTTGTTGACATGATTATTTCAGTTAAATATTTCTGACATGTTTTAAGATTTTTAAATGAAAGTACACGTCAGTGACGAGGTAAAAGCTCTAAAGCCCCCCCGTACGCTAACTGCTCAGCACTCAAACAGCAGACAGACACAGTTAGCAACAAGCTGGTGAACATAGAGGAGCATTTAGAAGCTAAACAGCCTGATATTTCCCTCAGGAGTTCATAGAGTAGAGTGAATATTGGATTTTCATTCAGTATGTGACCAGAGACAGGAATCTGAATGAATGCTAATGTTGCTCCGTGTTTGCTGGATGTGTAAATATGCACCATATTCTATAAAAACATCTTTTAATCAGCTTTTAACAGTAAAACCAATGGACAACAAAAACTAAAACACTTTTGCTTCTCCTAGGGCCTCCATACATCGTCTCTCCACCAGAAAACGTCACAGTAAACATATCCCAGAATGCACTCTTCACCTGCCAAGCGGAGGCGTATCCTGGTAACCTGACCTACACCTGGTTCTGGGAAGAGGATAACGTCTACTTCAAGAAGTAAAGTTATGATCAAGTTCTCCTCTGTACTGTAGCTGCAGGGAAACATCTTAGTTAAGCACTTGGGTGAAGTTAAGACTTAATGGCCTCTTGCTTATAGGGACATTTAAAACACCATTTGCCTTTATCCCACAGCTTTAAAGATGTGAAAGTCACATTGTGTGTCTCTGTGCTGTATTTTGAGTGTGTGTGTGTGTCTGTGTGTGTGTGTGTGTGCCGGTGTCCTGTCCTCTGGGGCCTCAGCGGGGGTCTGTCTGGACAGTGCCAGGCGAGTTAGTGCGCTCTGATGACAATATCACATGACTCAGGCCTTGTGTCATCATAATCTCTAAAGCGTAGCCAGGACCTCCGCGGGCTCCCCAGAGCTGGTCTTTACAGTCTGAGAGGGTTTTACAGCGAGCGAGTGACAGAACAAGTGGGAAGGAAGAACAAGTGAACGGGAGTTTGAGTGGCAGTGAAAACAAGTGTCTAAAGGACTTCCACAGAGGAAGTGCACTGATGTGTCCCATCTAATTTTAAACGGCTTTCAGGCGTCAATCTTGATTTATTTTTCTTGTTTTTTGCAGGATGTTTATAAGGCATAACTATGGGAGTAGTTTAAGTTTAAGAAGTTGACAAGCAGAGATACGGCTGAACAGAAATGAAATGAGAGGAAAACTGTGAGAGAACAACAAAATGCATGATTGCAAAGTAATGGCAATAAACTTAATAGAATAAAGATAAGCCTAATCATAATTTAAGTAATAATAATAAAGTTGTATTTATGCATATAAAAATCAGCTCCTAGATAACTGAAAAACAGCTTAATGCAGGAGGTAGCTCATGGCATTGTCTTATTTCATGTTGTGACTAATGGCTTTATTAATTAATACACGATTAACTAATACTTTAAAGATTATTAAACCATTCATAGGAAGGGAAGTTGGGTTTCCAAGTAGTAAAAACAATCTGGTACTAATGCAGTTATACCTCTTGGTAACCCATTAATAAATAAGTTAATAATTTGTTGATGATTGGGTTTTGATCCATTCATATGGTCCAATCAGTCAAACCGCTTTATCAAACAACCTGGCAACCCAAACAATGGTTTTATTAATGGCCTATAGCTGATCTGTAAAGCTTTGGCGAATGATTTACTGACCACTACTGAAGCCATTAATTAGTTACAATGTACAAACCCTTAATAAAAAGGCTCTTATTTTATTTAATGACATATTCAGTTTGAGCTCCAATTCTGTTGCATGATAAAATAGTTTCCCTGTGTGGAAAATGGAAGCAGCTCCATTAAAAATAACAGAACATGTGCTCCATCATTACAGTGGTTAATTTCAAACGGTGTCAAGGGGGAAAACAAAAAGGCTGTATATGTACCATTTGGCGATTATGCCAATTAGCAGATTTATTTGAATCTCTTGCTCTGTACTCTGTGTTCCTCTCTCAGAGCTGGATGCTGTTTGACTCTCTGCTGCTCTCTTATGGCACCTCGATGTAATTCAGCAAAGAAAATGAGACGTGTGCCTTTCTCTGTTGGTGTGTTTCAGTAACACGGTGCGTGCAAAAACGTGTTTGTGTGTGTGTGTGTGTGTGTGTGTGTGTGTGTCTTCTTGCAGTGATCTGAAGCTCCGAGTGCGCATTCTCATCGACGGCACCCTTATCATCTTCCGGGTCAAGCCGGAGGATGCTGGGAAATACACCTGCAGTCCGAGCAACAGTCTCGGTATCTCGCCCTCGGCATTGGCCTACCTGACTGTTCAGTGTGAGTGTTACCTTGGCAACAAAGTGGATGGGGGAGGGGCGGGGAGACGGTACGGCGAGCTGTGTGAGCAGGAGAAGGGAACAGCAGCAGCAGTATGGAGGCTGCTGTGTTATTTGACAGAGCGGCTCTACCACTGTAATGCTAAGTAACCTTCTTGAATTTCAAGGGCAGAGAGTCACACAGTTTGCTTTGACTGAGCCCCTTTGACCATGTTCATATTCTTAGTGGATCTTAATGACACAATTTTGATCCATTCCGACTCCAGCCTCATTCCTGTGCACAAGGATGGAGACGGGCTCGTCCTTGGACTCCATTTTTCCTCGTCTCTTTTGAATCTAGCTCCTCGAAAAATGAAATGGTGACCTTCCTGTTCAGCAGCTCTGACCGATGAGAGAGAGAGAGAGAGAGAGAGAGAGAGAGAGAGAGAGAGAGAGAGAAACACGCCACTTCTGGCCATCTGACGTTTCATCGTCAAGCCCTTGTGTGTTGAGCTAATTTGCTCCCAAGTTGCCGCTGGTCATTGATTACTGTGCTACAGTATGAGAGAGAGCCCGGGGAGTCACAGGCACTTCAGGCACTGATTTCATCACTGGCCTCGAATACCGCAGATTATAATTTAACCAGTTTCCTGGATGCAAAACATACTCTGGGTCTATATTTATCAAACATCCTGAGAATCACTCCCAGGAATTACGCCGAAAGTAAACCTAGGAATATAAAATGCTCAGAGTAGGATTGAGAGTAATTTATGAACGCAAGGAAAAGGATGACTTTAAGAGAGGGAGTGTGATCAAGTATTAAACCATGGTACTAATCAAAATGCAGAAAAATAGCACCACTATCTTATATATGTGTGAATTGAAATAATAGGCAATTTGACTCAGCTATGTGAAATGATCAGCCTTGTCCAACACCACATCCTACACCCTATAATAGCTTAGCAACACATATTGCACAGTGATGATGTTTAAAACTCTCTGCCTCTCTGTTGCCTAATCTTCTCTTCCACTTATTCCCCTTTCATCCACACCTCTTTTATGTTCCCTACAAGCATGGACAATTTGGTTTTTTTTTCTCTAATGTCTCTAAGGTTTGGTGAATGCACTCTCTCAAACAATATAGCCCTGCTATTATTATAAATGAATACAAAATAAGAATTTGCTGGATATAAGACTTAATATTACATTTTAGTTTGAGTGGTTTTCTACTCAGAGACGCTTAGTAAAACCCCGGTCTTTCCCATCAAGCAATACACCAAATGTCAATTTTTTTGGATTGCATCAAGTGAAATTGTCTAGCATCCCTAACACTGATCTTTCCTTTATGTGCAGACCCTGCCCGAGTGCTCAACATGCCCCCGGTCATCTACGTCCCACGCAAACTGCCTGGCATCATCCGCTGCCCGGTGGACGCCAACCCACCTGTGACATCAGTGAAGTGGGAGAAAGACGGCTATCCCCTCAGAGTGGAGAAGGTTGGTACTCGGGCCTGCGTTTACATTACCTGTTACACTTTTACATATAAGTTGGCATCTGTGTGTAGGATTTAAAGGAATCTATTTGCAGAAATGGAATATAATATTAGTATAAGTATTTTCTTCAGTGTATAATCACCTGAAAATACAAATCCTTGTGTTTTCGTGACAGCAGAATGAGCCGTTTACATCTGAATACGGAGCCTCTTCATGGAGTCCATGTTTGAGTAGCCCAGATCGGACAGACACAACACTGGCTCAAGATTCATGTTTTATCAGAGTTCTCCTACACACTTGGCACACAGGAGAAGTTTCAGTTGGTAGCGTTCTGGCCAGATGCCACTAAATCCTACACACTGGATCTCTAAGTCGTCCTAATTAGCATTCATAGCAGTATACAAACATTTAATAAACGGTTTATACCACAGTATAAGAGTTTAATGCACAGTATTTTTAATTTCTTCTGTAAAGACATGTTATATATATATATTATCAGGTTTGTGCCAAAAAAACAGTCATCTTCAAACAGTTTTGAAGTGCCCGGTAGATAGAGCGACAAATAGAGAGCTCTGTGCAGATACTTCATTTATCTTTATTTATCTACTATCTAATGACCTGTCACACAATATGCTGCGCTGCTGTTGAAGGCAGGCCTTCATTACATAAGCATCTACTTCAGTAAAAAAAACAACCTGACATCAAGCATTTCAGATGTCCCCTTGTCTTGTAGTATCCTGGATGGAGCCTGTTGCCGGACGGAAGTATCCGGGTGGCGGAGGCCACAGAAGACTCCCTGGGCACCTACACCTGTGTGCCTTACAATGCCCTGGGTACCATGGGCATGTCCTCCCCTGCCACTTTGGTGCTAAAGGTACTTCACTGCTCATGTTTGCTTCCATCTGCTGCAAGTTTGAGCATACACTGATGTGCCAAGAAGTCCTCGTGATGGGTCTGGTGTTTGTGTGTTTCCTCCAGGATCCCCCTTACTTTAATGTGAGACCTGGGGGGGAGTACCGTCAGGAGGCTGGCAGAGAGCTTGTTATCCCCTGTGCTGCTTCTGGAGACCCTGATATACCAAGCATCACCTGGAGAAAGGTGCGGCAGAAATAACACACCATAACAAACATCCTAGTAAATCATCTTCTGCACTTGTTTTTATGTGCTGACATGTTTGTTTTCAGTTCTTAACCATGTCGCTGTAATTTCCGTGTCCATTGAAGGTGGGGAAGCCAAGCAAGAGTAAGCACAACATCCTACCCAGTGGCAGCTTACAGTTTCTGTCTCTCAGCAAGGAGGACCACGGAGAATGGGAGTGTGTAGCCACCAATGTGGTCACAAGCATCACTGCCAGCACGCGTATCCTAGTCATCGGTACAACAAATCTGCACAGTGCCCTCAGCTCACCAGAGCTTGCTCAATTTCCTCAACCAACTGACCTTTCAAAGTTGTTTTGAGTTCATTGTGATCCCACTTTGCTGTGTGTGTATTGAGTGATTTGCACGATAAGACCCTCATCCCTCAGACACCTTGCCTCTGTCCAATTTCCCCCTGGGCATCATTTAAATTCCATTAGATCTTATCTGTAATAGCTTTATACTGTTAATTCAAAATGCCTGAATCTGTAACTACAGTGTGGTATCCACCCCTCTGCTAAAACACCCTCACTACAGCCTTTGTCTGTTGAGTCAGTGGACCAAGGACATACTTTCACTCTTGGATAAATTGACTGAAGTGTCGACAAAGGCAGGCAGGGTTATGAAGTTTAAACAGGGCTGTGAAGGTCCCGATGCACAAAGATTGCATTGTTATTCACTCGGAAAATTATCTGTGTATAAAAGCCCCAAAAACTGAACATTGTAGAAAGTCTCCTCTATTACCTATAATGCAAGTTGCAGGGTTCAGATTTTAATAACTAATCATGGTGGGAATGAATTATGTAGAATATACAATATGCAGACGTTTCTGTGTTCTCGGGATGGTTAGTGCTGCATTCTTTGCACTCATTATACACACAACTGCTCTTCCCTGTGGAAATATTTATTAGATTTGTTCTTTATTTTTTCAGATGCTAGTCCAGACTTTTTAAAGGAATACTCACTCATACTCGCACCAAACAATATGTATGTTGAGTATGAAATATTTGACCCCTGCAGCCTAGAAAGATGTATTTATATACAGTATAGGTGTCACATGCCGGCGGAGTGGTTATACTGTAGTGGCAGCTCCAGCCTACCTACGTGCCACCAGCTCTTAGCCGACAGGTGTCGCAGACAGCTGTGCCCCTCAGACCATGCTCAGGTCTCTCTTTCATCCCAGGGAGAAGTAACTGGCTTTGGGCCACGCGGCACAGCTGCTACGTGGGTGGGATGAGCAGAGCTGCAGACAGCACTGCTGCTCTTGAACTTGACCTTACACTGGTCACCACCTTAGCCAGCATCACATTATTACAGCAAGAGTGTGCGTTGCACGCTGCAGCACAGCATTTTTTGGGGGCAACAAATTGCTCCTCAATCGACTTGAGGAGCATTATGTTGAACTCAATCAGTAGGCTTGACTTTAAATGGCCAGTTATGTGAATGAAGTGTAATATACCGTACATATACTATAGTTCCATTACTGCAAGCGATATTAAATGATAATTGTAAGCAGTTATATATCTGATTAGGTAAATTAGTACTTGTGCTTTTTAAATGAATTCCCTCTCTGTGTCTCGGTCTCCCAGGCACCAGCCCACACGCTCCGGGCAATATCCATGTATTGCCCTCAACAACCTCTGCTAATGTGTCCTGGGAACCAGGATATGATGGCGGCTTCGAACAGACGTTCTCTGTGTGGTACGGTCCAGTGTGAGTGCTCTTATTTAACTTCAAATCAATGGCAGCAGTCTGCAGATGTGGAAACACTACCTTGAGGTTAAGAGCCTAGTTTGACTAGTGATGATAAAATATGTCGGAAAGTCAATCACAAGCAGAATGTTTTGACAGCATATTTCTCAGGGTATTCAGTAGTGCGTGTGCATTATTCATGGTGCGTATTGGGGAAAGTAACATCTCACTCGCTCACTATCAGGTACATGAGGTACGTGCACCTGATAGTTATCGCGTTTTTCAGTGGTGGATACAATTTTAAAAGGTGCAAGTACTTTACTTGAGTACTGGGTTCTATTTTTTTGCTACTTTATACTTTAATAAAGTTCTGAGGCAAATATTGTACTTTTTACTCCACTACATTTATTTCAATGCCCGGTAATTACCTTGTAGAACCAAACACATTGTAGCCGAGTGGAGCAGAGTATTGTGAATGTTAACAATAAGAGTGATAAGAACTGACAGCATGGTTAACTCTAATGAGGTAAAATGCACCAAAGAACTACTTTTTTTAAATTACAGTTTAAAATAAGCAGATGTACTTCAAATCATTTTATGATTAAGACTTTCTTGCTAAAGTGGCCTTATTTCCCCGGTGGAACATTCAAGTGATCTTGCCAGTCGCCAATGTTTAAAGTTAACAATCTTACAATCAAACAATCTTTTTGTGCACATGTGGACATTTTTATCTAGATATAGACTTTATCTTTGTTGGTCTGTCTATGCTCATTCAGACAAACTAGTGAAAACATTCAGTCAGTCTTGAAAGATAAAGATTGGTATGCATTAAGGGCATCAACTTTATTTCTTAACTCTGTTTTTTGTTTTAATTTTCTAAAATCAGTGCAATTCAAAGTGCTTCACAGTTGATTGTAAGATAGAACAAATGTAAGCAGTAAAACAATGCATATAGAAATAAAAAACAATAAATTAAATATAAATTTTATTTGGTATTTTGTTTTTTTACAGGCAGTAAAGCATTTTAAAACATGACTATAATAAAGACTCGATTACATTAAGTGCTTTAAGACAAGTAACATAATTTTATCTGAAACAGAGAAATCTTGTTGGAGCTTGACCCTTAACTTTATTGCAAAACCAATTTAACCAGTTGACCAACACTGTCTTTTGACTAATGACAGTTATTACATTATTCACCATTATTTATGGTACAAATCATCTACAATTTCTCTGTTTTTCCGTCTCATTTCTGTTCTCAGGTCAAAGAGAACAGACTTCGGTCCTCATGACTGGCATTCGATGCCAGTTTCTGGTGCTCAGACCTGGTTGGTGGTGCCCGGGCTGGAGCCTGGGACAGAGTACCAGTTCAGTGTGCTGGCACAAAACAAACTGGGCACGGGCCCATTCAGCGAAGTTGTGACAGTCAACACTGCAGGTGGGTTCTTATTCAAAGCTTTCTCCATCTATATTTGCTGCTTTTTGACTTCAAAATAAATCTACTGAGTTGCACTGAGACACTATATATTTTTTACAATATTATCACATAGTGTACTGCCATCTATTGATGTTCACACCAATGAATACGGATAAAACAAAGTCATTTAATTCAGATTTTACTTTGGTACGTTTAAGAACGATGAGTGCATGAGCATCACATCAGAAGTTTACAATGCATTATATTTTCTCTATATTTATCTTTTGTTATGCTATTATAATGCAAACCATTTTCATCATGATTAAACAAAATATACAGATTACATAAAGTGTTATACCAACTGAACCAAAAACATGCAGAGGAAGTAGATTGATTTAATCTAGGATATAAATGCCAGACCAAACCTGAGCCCTTGAATGTATATGACAGAATTATTCACTTTATAATCCACTTCAAAGACAGCGACACGTTTGCACGCTGCTTTAAATCCATCCACCTCCATAATACACAGTAGGTGATTAAACTCTTCATCAATCAAGAACTGTATCCCTCCTAAGCCCAGGTGTTCTCTCTTGTCAGGATTTCAAAAGAAGAAACCCCCAAATATTTAACAACATAACTGTGAAATCATTTTACTGATGCTATGAAACACTTGATGACAGTAACTTCATCACAATACCGGCTTTGTTCTTTACAGCGTAAACCCGGATTCTGCTGCTCGTTGTGTTGGAAAGCTTACCGTCATTCAACAAAGGCTAAATGAGGCTTGAAAAGTTCTGACCTAGTTCACACACTTGGATAGAAGCTAATACTGTTGATGAATGGCAGCAGACAAAAATCTTTTTGGTTTATACTGTACAGTAATGTTACATTACATACATAGTCTTATTGTTTTTATAGATTTTGGCTAAACTGGTACATCGCAAGACTTTTTTGAGACCCATGTTTTAGGTCCAAATCATGCATTATTAATGTTACACTGGTTTAATACAGTTTGCCCTGTTCCTTTGTCTCTGAAAACCAAGACAAATGTACTGCATTGCTGTTGTGTTATTGTGATGTGCTGGATCGACATACAACTGTTAGGATGGTTTAAGTGACATGAGTTCCGCATTCATTTAATTTAGCTTTGAATTCTTTGATTTCAGACATTGAATTTTCTTTTTGAGTGAAATTGTACAACAGATCACTGAAGGTCTATGAGTAGTGTATCTATTTGTAGATAGATTTAATGTTTTTTTATTTGTGGGTAAAAAGGAAAACGGTGTCTCAAAGTTTTTTTCTTCTAAAAGAAAATAGTCAAAGGTCAACACATATGAAGTCATTTTAATCTTCGTTCAGTGGGATTGTGGAGTATTTAGTCTGAGGTCAGGTGGGGTACTTGTATATATTTCGGGAGCTAAACCACTCTACTTTCTCAAGGCATACAGCATATTTCAGGCATTTATATCGTACACAAAAAGAGCAACCAAATATTTGTCGTTACTCTCAGCACTGTTGGTTTAGCCATGCTAGCAGCATTGCTCTAATTTTGGTCAATTTTGGTCTATCCGTCACTTTGGTCCAGACTGAAACACCTCAACAATTATGGGATGGATTGCCATTAAATGTTGTACAGACATTCATGGTTCCCAGAGGATGAATCCTACTGACCTCAGTGATCCCCTGACTTTTCGTCTAACACTACCAGCAAATGAACATGATATTTGGTGTTAAACATTTTGGAGGAATTGTAATAACTTTAGGAATCCATTAACTTCGCCATCTTCAGGTCAAAGTTGCATTTCTTTAATGACCAAACAAGACATTCTCATCACCCTCAGTTATACTTTGTGTTTAGTGCTAATTAGCAATGTCAGCATGCTAAGACGCTGAACTAAAATAGTGATCATGGTAAAGATTACACCTGCTTAGCATCAATATGTTAGTGTTGCCGTGATGAGCATGTTAGCATCATGTGGTTATCATGCTGATGTTAGCATTTAGCTCAAAGCGGCCACACAGAGCTGCAAGCATGGCTGTATACTCTTAGTATATACTCTTATATAATAAGATAATGTCTGAATTAGTTTCCTCTGTTAACTATGTGCAACATTTCTGCTCCACAGGCTCTCCTCTGGGTACCCCAGAACCACTGGTGCTTCTTACTCCACCACGGTGCCTCACAGCCAATCGCACGCAGCACGGTGTCCTCCTCACATGGCTCCCCCCAGCCAACCACTCCTCACCCATCGACCGATATATCATGGAGTTCCGCCTCGGGGAGAGGTGGGAGGTTCTGGATGACCTGATCCCATCCACTGAGACCGAGCTCATAGCCAGAGACCTGGTTCAGGTCAGTTACATACACATGTCGACTTCTATCTCCCCATTTCATGGTGCCGAGCATAATAAGGAATCAACATTGCTTTCAATAAATATTCCATTTCTAAACAGTCCACATTTTTATCATATGCAATGTGTTTTAATGGACATCAGTCTACACAAAATATCTTCTGTTTTTTAGTGCATTTTAATTAACAAAAATTGAAATTACAAAAAAGTTAGTTTGTGCTACTTAAATGACTAAAATAAGAATATGCAAACAAGACAATTGCAAATTATAAATTTCTTATGATGATGCAAGTAATAGCAAATAGAAAAAATATCATATATACTGTATAATTATGATACATAGGTGCGTTTTAAAAACTTTTGCTTTTTGAGCACGATCTACTCAGCTATAAACGAAAATCAGTGCATGAGACGGCCATAAGAAGAGTGTGTCTGTTGTGTCTCTCTCACAGGAGTCCTGGTATGAATTTCGAGTGATGGCTGTCATGGATGACCTGATCAGTGAGAGCAGCAACGTAGTGGGAGTGTCTAGCACGGGTAAGTTATTTATTTATTTTTACAAAGAAACATTACAAACTACACACAGAGATGCTTGGCCCTCGTGAGGGATAGATATGCGAGTTTTGTGTTTGTAACTTCTCCCTTTCACCCACTTGTTTGCCCCATCAGATCCCTTCCCCCCTGCAGAGTTGCCTGATGAGGGGCTGGCACGGCCGGTGGTGGCGGGGGTTGTGGCGACTATCTGTTTTCTGGCAGCGGCAGTCCTGTTCAGCACTCTAGCAGCTTGCTTTGTCAATAAGCAACACCGTCGCAAACTCAAGCGTAAACCAGGTCGGTATTAAATGTAACATGTAATAATTGTTGTATTACATGTTTGATTATGGATGGATTACTGCATTGGCCTACTGGGGTGAATGGTAATATTTATTTTTAGAAAGTCAATAAAATGAGTCTTGATGGCTGGGGGGGACGGTTACTCGTCCCAGGGTCCTGTTCTCTCATAATCCGTCCGTGTGTCTGACTTCTGCTTGTACGATTCAACAGAGGAAATGCTAAATTGAAATGTCTTTGTCCTCTCAGATCCTCCCTTGTCGGTGACACACTTCAGGAAAAGCATTGAGTCACCGTAAGTAAAGTCATTGCCAAAGCAGTCTGCAGTCTGCCAGAGGTGGCTACTACTGTGCATCTTCTAATGCACCTTTTTTACGTAATCTCTCTTCCCATGCATGCTGTGAGAAGGCATTCGTTTTAACAGTAAAGCAACTGGAAATACAGAATCTTTTTGAAGCCTTGTTAGTAGAGCAGATTATTACACACAGCATGCTTCCTCCTGCGCATTTGGACAAGATGTAATATGATAAGAGATGGTATATTTGCTAAGACGTTCAAAGCGCAGGTGGATGATTTAAAAACAGCATTGGTTATATTTCCGGGCTACTTGAAGGGTGTGGAAGAACATGTACAGTAGCAGCCTCTAGCGGATCGTGGGCCGATTAAAGAAAGTTCAAAGCAGCCGAGTCAGCATTTTAAGCACATTACCCAGAGTGCCCAAGCTGCAGTATGTGTATTGATTTTTGATCCATCTGTGTTCTTTAACCTCAAACGCTGTCTGCTTTCTGCATGATTCCAAGTGTGTAATAATGCTATTCTTTTGTTTAGCTGCACATTTAATGTACAGTATCCGCTACATGTGTATATTTGTCTGTCTGTCTGTAAATCTTGTGTACGTGTATGATTGCATTTCAATCTCAAAAGACGCTCATTTGTGACAATAATCTGTGTAAATCCCATTCCAGAGTAAATGTTTATTTCTGCCTGAGACTTTTGGTAAACCGTCAGTATCAGATACCTTTGTTTATTCTTTATGAAATGGTCCAGGCAGGTCAGGGAGTTCACATGTAGTCCTTCCTGCAAGTGGCATAGTCAAGTATGAACCAGGCCCATGTCGTTTGTCTCTCAACGCAGGCCTCCTCTCACCCCCTTGCCAGGGGTAGAGCCCTGCTGGGACGAGCCTGCCAGGAGCAGTTTCTTGCCCCCGCCCGCCAGCCCCCTGTGAGTGCCTGCCTGCACTAAAATACAGAGTGTGCTGCACTGCACTGGCTTGGCTGCATGGTTAATGCATTGCGTAGAAATGATCAAATGACAATTTGTTGTAGTGAGGCCTACCACTGGTCTATTTGCATGCACAGATTTCCATGCACCATATACAGGGATTAAAATGCATTAGCTCAGCTGCATGTACAGTTAAGTACTGTGTATATGCACTCTTAATAATGTATGTCTACCTGATGCATTCACTGACCCAGTAAGTGCCGACTATGCTGCTCCTGGTGTGGGCAAATGAGGCCTGGTTAGATGTCATCTGCTTCCCTCACATCACCATTTGGTGCAGCATATGGAAATTGGTCTCACTTCTGCTCAAGTAGTAGATTCAATAGATCTGTGATACGGTTGTCATGGTTGTGTCGTTGGTTCTCCTCTCATCCTGTCATTCTCGCTTGGTTCATTAGCTGCTGTCCTATCAGAATGCTGCCGCCGCCATTAACTGGTCATTATCACAATGCAGTTCATTATGGCTGCCTTGATAGAGTGCTTTGGCTTCGTGTTGTGTCATCTGTTTAGCTTAAGAATGAAACCACACTCATGCCTATTGATTTACAGCATCAGAGATTTTTTGTTTGTTTTAAAGAAAAACTTTACACACGTTCCCTTTGGGTTTCATCTGGTATTTGTTAAACTAAGCGAGTACCTTGTGTCTGCATTTCTTTTATCAGGTTGTCATCGGGGAAGATAAGTCCAGAGAGCTCTCCGCCATCTCGGCCCCGGTCTTATTCTTCAGATGGTTCCCACGGCCCAGGCCTCTATGTCAGGAAGCTGCCCAGCCCTCAGAGAGAACGAGACAAAGAGCTCTCCTTCTACAAGAAAACCAAGCGTGCCATAGCCAGCAAGAAATACAGTGTGTCCAAGTATGAGGCAGAGGTCACCACGCCCATTGAGCTGATAAGCCGCGGCCCCGATGGTCGCTTCATCATGGAGAGCCCACCACCCCGCCGCATCCATGGCTTCCCCTTCGCAGAGGAGTCTGACATGTACCCCGAGTTCCGGCAGTCTGATGAGGAGAATGATTTTGACCCTGGGCCTATGCCGCCCATCATGCCCACGCTGCGGCCCCAGCTCTCCCCAACGTCCTCCAGCCTGGAGTCAACGCAGCCCCCCAACTACAGCCCCCGCCTACACAGGGCCATGGAAGGTATGAGCTTTGCAGAGGGCAGTGCACTTCACGCCTCAGGGCAAGCCCCGGCCTCCCGCTACAGGGGCTTTCCCCAGGGCCCATTCTATGGGTATCTAGGCAGCCGCATTGAATCAGGGATTCCACCACCATTCTACATGCCTGACATCAGCCCGCGTAGCTCTGCTCTGTCCTCCCCACCAGGCACTGCCGAGGGGCCCTTTGGTTACCCCTCCATCCCTGAGGAGAGTGGAGAGATGGAGCACCATCAGTACACTGCCTCTGGCCATTCTCTGTCTCACACACACAGCCCTCCTCACTCTCCTGAAAGCTGGCAGCCTCATGAGTTACCCTTCCTGGGTCTAGAGGGTCCGCGGTTCATATACCCACCTCACCATCCCTTACATCCTCCCCAGGACCTACCTGATCCACCCCCATACCCTCCTCACTCTCTCCCCCAGAGTCGCCTGCACCTCCATTCCTTAAAGGATCAAATAAGCCCCGGGCTCCTGCAGCTGGAGGTCCCTATGGCTCCCCCTGGCAGAGACAGGCCCCTGGGGCCTCCGGTTAGGCGATTAGCTATGCAACAGGCCCAGAGTCTCGGCCAACTCAGACACACGGCCCACGGTGTGGGTGTACCAGTGTTGCCTTACCCTGACCCGGCAGCCCGTGCAGGGAGCTCAAGCACAGCCCCCAGTAGTAGCCCTCAGTCCTGGCTCAGCCCGAGGGCGGGCCGCCGGGCAGACCCCTGCCTACCCCCGCTAGTACTCCAGCCCTCCCGCCTCTCTCCACTCTCCCAAAGCCCCCTTAGCACCCAGCCGGGTTCCCCAGATATTCTAGTGCGACCCCCTCCGCGCCCCAGCATCCTCCGCACCTCTCGGTCTCTGGAGATGCACGAAATCACCCTGCAGCCCTCGGCCACTGTCAGTTTCTCCCGGAGGTCCTCCCTGTCCGCCTCTCCCACTCAGAGCCAGGGCGGCAGGCAACCCAGCCCCAGTTACCACGCCCACATGTCCTATGCCTCCACTGCAGCCAGTTACCCCTCCCAGTCTCCCTCTCCCCCTCTGGAGGGCAGGGATGTTTTCGGGCAGAGGCCATCCCAGAGAAGGACAGAGGAGGAGATGCTACCCTCAGAGCCCTCTCAGCTCCAGATATCAGCCTCAGGGTAGGTGATCCATTCCAGTAGAGAATAGTCACATATTTATTTAAAGGGGAGATTCTTCTCCTCGTCTGCTCTCTATTCCAAATTTCCTCGATTTTTACCCACAGTTTTACATTGATGTTTCCATTGTGGAATAATTATGATGCATATTGTACTTTAATATGCAGAAGGCATGTAATTGCATTTAGCACACATTGTATCAGTCCACAAACTAAACTTGATAGCATGTGAAAACACAATTTCAATTTAAGATAATGTATTATTGTCTCTGTCACTTTATAGCTCATCAGTTATCCAATAAAATATTCATCACAATACAAATTGAAGTTAAAATAATGACTTCACGAACATTAAGCTTCAGGCTCAAGAAACCCTCAAGTTTACTGTTTTTAAAACTGTGGCATTTTTTTCTGTCCCCCATTTTGAACTGAAGTATTTTTATTTTTTTTGCTGGATATAAATTAAATTTGATCGATCAATTATTCGGATCAATTATTGAAAGAATGAAAGTAAAACAAATGTGTGACATAACTTAGTGTGCATCACTAGCAAAAGTCGTTTTCATGCTCAACTTGAACTATTAACTGTGTATTTGATGAACATTTTACATAATTGCTATTACACTATATTTTATACAAAACAAAGGTACCACTTTCTGACAATCTACTCTTTATTAAGCATTTATATGCTGCAACAAATAGCCTTTATTGATGGTTAATTAATTCTTTACTAATTCTTTATAGAAAAGTTAATTAATAAGAGCAAATTCTGGGTTGCCAGTTTGTGAAAAATCTCTATAGCTGTCAAGTTGTTAACAAAGGTTTTAAAAGTAATTAATAAAGGGTGAGAATCCAACAGATCTGTGGTTAGAAATGTTAAAAAATCATTGCTGAAGTTAATGAATTTCTCACTTGCCAAAAAGCAAACAGAAAAAGGTAAATCATCTGCACAGAATTTAAAGATGTTTATAAATCATTAATAGAGGGTGCTTACAGTAATTCAAGTCTGCTGTTGTAAAGGATAATAAATTGTCAGTGACGGTGGACTTTGATCTTTCACTTAAAAGTAATGGTACCACAGTGTAGAACAACTCAAAAGTCCTGCATACAAAATGCTAAGTTATTAATATCCAGTATAACTCAGCTACTTCTCTACACTGTAAGTTGTTGATAAATACATTTTAGTAGAAATGCTCTGCAGCACTTTTTCAGAGGATCAGAGGACTATCTGATGAATAAAAAGACAAATCAAGTCTCATGCTGAAGGAAGATAAATTATGTCTTATAATTTAACATGTAAGTGATTTATTAACTATTAACAAAGCCTTTATAAAGCGTGTCTTATTAGAAATTGGTACCAACTGTATAAAGATAAAAACCCATGAAGAAAGAAGGGATTATTTCCCGCAATAATCTGATAGATCAGTTCCCCCGTACACAGATTGACAGTCGGACATTACGCAGGAGGTTTCATGCTTTTACACCTACATAAAAACTAAGCTGAGCCTCATATACTTTTATGCCCCCACAGTTATTTCTTTAGTGCACACATTCCTGCGGCCCCTCACACCCACCTCACACCCCTAGTAGCTACAATCATACAGTAGCTAAAGCCATGACGCAGCAGAGACTTGCTCCTGCACCATCACTGGCCTTAAAGGGAAGGTAGCTTATAGGGCTGCTGCTTTATAGAGGGTAAGGGTCTTATGTGATTTGTTTTTGATTGATCTCAGCTATCTGGGCAGCGTTGTGACCCGGTCCCCTCCGCCGCAATAGGTAAGGGTCGGACCCATGTCTGAGAGGGGAGGGGTCAGCAGGGGGAGGGCTCTAATCACTCTCTCCTTTAAAGGGGAATTGCTTTGGGTTGTGCCTCTGTGCTGGATTCAAGTGAAGTATAACTAATGGTAATAATGACTGCAGGACACATTTGTCAATACTCTTCCCAGGCACAGTAAGCCTGCTGTGGCGTAGGCCGCAGTAATTAGGCTTGTGAGCAAGCACGAGGAGCAGTTTTGGACCGTGGAGAAGCATTTTTGTCTTTGGATTGTCTTTTGAATACAGACATGTTTCCCTGCACAAAAAAAAGAAGCCTTGAATCGATAGAGGATGCACATACATGATAGACTGGAGTATTCCCCTTTAAAGCTTTGTTTCATGTGCAAAATGCCATGCATGCATTCTCTAAACTTCTTTCTACGACCAAACAAATAACAACGATTCTCAAACTAAATTCTTTGTCACATTTGTTGTCCTTAGTGCTTTCGTTTTTCTGTCATGTGACTGTTTTTTAATGGCCATTTCCTCTTCCTGTCATGTGACTTGTTCTTTAACGGCCATTTCCTCTTCCTGCCATCTCCTCCCGTCAGCATGGTGAAGCCTCTGTACGCAGTGTTCATGTTTATGAAAGTGTGCTGTACAGTGATCATGTCTATGGAAATGTACTATATTTAACACACTGTGGCATCTGCACACAGCTCATGTGACAATGGAAATATTCTCTATCTGTCCAGGACTGTTTCTCACATTTGCCTCCCCCTCTCTGCTAACGGCTCTCAATCTCTCTCTCCACAGCGACAAGTGATGGACAAGCATCTCTAAAGCTTTGTGTTCCTATGCCTTTTGAAACATTACATGTTTGGCACAACAACTTGACTTAATGCAACATTAAGCCAAGTTTTGAAGCTGTTTACACTCAGTTATTTAAAAGGCAGAGATGTTGAGCCAACAGTGAGCCTCATGAAGCTAAATGTTAAGAGTTTGTGAGGTTAATTCAATTTTTATTGCATCTTTCTATGAGAGATGGACAACAAAACTGAGTATTCGGTATGAGGTAAAACTGCATACTATGACAATGAAGCTACTTTAACTTTAATTATACATTGATTCTTTTTCATTAAACTTAGCATGTATCACTCATGAAATGAAAATAGGGATTTCTGGGTTTAAAAAGAGACATTTATTTTCAGTTTTAAAACACACGCTTCATCGTAACACACTTATTAAACTGTTAGAGAAATGCTCTACTGTATGCTAAATATAGTGGTATTGGGAGACATTTAAAGGATAATTTCAGACTTTATTGTTACGGGAAGTTCCACAAATTATTTTCATTTTATGAGTTTTCTACAGCAAAGAGTATTTCTGAAGCAGTCACTATTTAAAGACCCAAACCTGAGGGAGCACAGTAATTGAAATAATCAGTCAACCTGAGATGTGTTTACCATTTTAGTACTTTTTCTGAGACTACAAAATGCCCCTGATTTTAAATTACAGTCATGGGACCTAAAATTAAAGAACTTTTGCATCTCTAACACTTTACCCTTAGTGTAGTTTACTATACATCTTGGACTGGGTCTTTAATGTAATGATTGTTTCAGAAGAAACTAAAAAAGCCAAATAAGTTCACCAAATCCACTTTATGTCAACTATTCTTTCTTTCTCTCACTTCCTGTTTCCTTTGAGTCTAACTTTGTATCATCCATCACTGCAGATAGAAAGTGGAAATTCATCATCTTAGTGAAAGGGCTCTCAGTAGAAGTACACAAGCTCATCAAATCATACAGTACAATACTGGAAATAGCAATGCAAAGGGCCATTCTGTCTTTTCACATCGGAGGCGGGACCGAACACGACGGTCGGATTAATGCAGAACAACGCATGCTGTGCTGTCTCTCTTCTTCTCAGGGAACCTCTAGGTGCGTCTGGTGATCCTGCCGGGTCTGAGAGCTTACCCACACTGCTACACCACTGTATTACTAAAGCCAAGGGAGCGGCTGCCAACAACAATAACAACACAACCTCCGGAAGGAGAACAGGTTTGTTTGACGGTTTGAGAAGGGATTAATCTCAAAATATGTGGGTGGTGTGTTACTCCTGTGCTTCTCTCTGCCTCCCTTTCAGGTGTGTGTCCCTCTCAGACCCAGCAGCAATCTCAGACACCCCAAGAGGGACAGGATCTCCACAGAAAGAGGAAAAGGCAAAACAAGAAGAACCCCTATATCTATTTGACCTCCTTCCTGCACCGCAGGCAGTCTGAGGAGGACCAGACAGGCATATTAGCCAGTGCAGACTCCGAGGGCCCAAATTATGGGACTCTTCGCTGACCCTTGGGCACACCAAGCCATCGGATTCGACTACTAGACTGACCCCACCTCAGCCCTCCCTGCTCCACCCCGGTCTCTAGCTAATGCATTTCTCATAATCTCCAAACGTTCATCAGTGTTTGGGGAGTGGGAAACATCCTTCTGAATACTCGGCGGGTTGGAAATCTTCTTTCAAGACAAGAACAATGGCTTTTCTGAGTTCTCCACCACTACTTGTCTCGGAAGAATTTCACTTGAAAATGCTCTGAAAATATATAATGTATATAAATAGTAAAAACAAGGGAATTAAGCTTCCTCCTGAAGTAATAAAAATGTGTTGGTTGAGTATGTCACAACACGTTAAAGATTTTTCACTCACTGGTCATTGAGGGGTCCATCTCTTTAGGTTTTTCCAGTGATATCGCGTACTGTGAAGCCTGGTGCGTCCTCGGACATGGACATGAGTCTACCTTTCCTACAATACAAATAGCGTCAGTATTTAAACACAGGGTTCTTACCACAAAATATACCTCAGAGTAAACGCAGAGTTGCTGTAATTCTTGTGGTATACTGTACGGACTTGACCTTTTTACATATGAACGTATGAACAAAAAGGTTTTTATCACACTCCGCACTCATTCAAATGGATAATATGGCCTATCTGTATCTGATTAAGAAGCTTTTTACTCTCAGTAGTAGCTGGCGTTTTGTGTTTATTTTCACCTATGATCCAATGCCAACCATTAGAGGACTGTTTTAGTTGTAGTGCTTGATGGCTCAGTGAGTTTACATCTCTCATTATAGCACGGTATCAAGATTAAGATCCTTCATGAGAGCTCCCAAAATAATTTGGGACTTCCACGCTCACCAGAGGTTGGACTTGTAAGGTTAGAAGAACAGGGTGATGAATTGTGAAGTGTACTGTTGTATGTAATTCATTATTAAGGAATCATTTGTGAAACGTGGCACGTCTCGAGGTGCCTTTTTTGCCTTTTCTCTTGTTTTTACTAACATTAACTGCCTTTTCCTTCGCCTTCTCATATTTGTCTATTCTGGGTGGGGCGGGGGGGAGGTGAAGGACTCCAATATTATCTGTTTTTACTTTCTCTGCCAAGGACACATGAGAGAAAATGCTACAGAGGATGCATAACTCTTGTTTTTCTTTTCATTTATATTTTAAATGGCTACCTGCTACAACTGTGTATATCCAAGTAATAGGACAGAACCAGAATAACCACACAAATAACAAATACAGAAGTTTAGATTCAAAGAAGGCAAATAAATCCAATGAATAGGACTTCAGCGGAAAGGTACAGACGTACTGTGCATGAGTTGTCATGCGGAAAGAACAAACCAGTAGAGTAAGGATGTTAATGTTTAACAACAGATGTTCGAGGAGAATGTGATTGCTTCATGAAGCTGTTAACAAGCAATGGGATACATTCAAACAATGGCCACCCTGACTGTTTATCTTTAACAACTGTATATTACTTGCTAGCTACTTCTCTGTGTGTTTGTTACTTTTTCGACACTAACCGATAATGAATGTATGTTTTGCTGTACAGGAAATGAATGTCCCGATGTCACAGGACATTGAATGGCCCATTACGTTGTTTATAGTGCAGCTGCGATTTTGGTGAGATGTCCAGTTGGCACATTAAGTCAAAATAGTTTAACTTCTCTGTTTTATTCCTGTATGCGGTAATAACGGGCCCGCACAGGTTCTGAGCCTAAGCTCCCTTTCTTCTGACGGCTCCAAAAACAACGGATTCCCTTTTACTGCTAATGCTAGTTCAATCACTCTAAGACAAATCAGATATATTTCCATCTGCTTCGAACAACTCCGAGGTTTTCCCGGCAAAAAATATCCACGTGAATGAATGGACTCAATGTCTGCTTACTGAAATCTCTTTTGACAAGTGAGAGAGTGATGATTGCCTGAAAGTGAGCGTCAAAGTGCATATTCTACTTTAGAAAATTGGTTACATGTAAGATACGAGTAAAAAAAAAAAAAATCTATATTTGTTATGTACTGTACATGGTATGTATTGTATTTGTAAAGATAAATCAAACCATGTTTTACAGGAAGATGTTCTTGTATGAGGATGTGTAAAAAGACGGGCGAGGATCCCAAGGAAAAAGAAATTAGATTATATATAAAAGTATTTGCTTACAGTACGGTTTTAAGTGGATAATGTTTCTAAAACATTTTAAGGTGCCTCATTTGTCATACTTTAGCAGACATTATTTTATCTGAGAAGAAAAGAAACCTTAATGTTACCGTACAATGTATTATTGCCATAGCCCGCTGGCTGCACAAGTTAAGTAGTATTTTCTCTGATGTATAGTACGTGAATGCCCATTGGAAAAAGCTTTAGAAGCAGAAGTATGTTGCCCTCTATAATAATATTCCTGGAACAAAGTAATACTGTATTTTGCCCGTTCATGAGCACACATGTAGATTCACTCCAGATCGTTCGCCTTCAGGTGTCCAAAGCAAATATACTGAAGGAAACTTTTTTCTAAGAGTCACAGACCTGCTATAGTCAATATACAATACGTGCTGTGGAGGAAGTTGTGTTTACATTAGTTTGATAAAGACAAGTGTGTTAGGGCATAGTTGCTTTCAACATTACGACTTGGTGCTATGTTTAACTTTGTGGTGCTGTAGAATAGAGGTCTAAAGATGTTTTCGTTTTTCTGTTTCCATGAGCAACTCTTTCGGCCCTGTGTGTTTGAGCAACTAAACTAGCTCCGGTAGACACTCTAGGTCCTCATCATAACAGTATCATGATGTGATGACAGTGATAGAAAATACTGGAAAAATAGTATAACCTTCAATAATAGAGACTTGTGACATTCAAATGAACTCAAGATGACCTGTTTTCTATAGTGTTTGCAATGTCTGTCTGTGCTTCCAAGGTACCCTCTCTAAAGCATATTTGTGATGATATTAAGAATATTAACCCAGCCTAAAAGGAGAAACATAACCTGGTTTAGATTAGTACACAACAGGACACATGGGAGGGAAACTGAGAGCATCGTCAGGTCACGAGGGGAATTTTTCTACACACTTCCTGTAGGTCTACCATCTTCGGTTAATGGCACTGTTTTTCAAGCACACTATTGCAGGGGCGCAACCGTCTCACGTCATCCCACCACCTTTTAGACGGTAGACTTCCTACTAGTACTGTACAGTTTGGCCATGAATAGTCATCTGATCACATTTGTATTTATTTCTGATTCTCCTGGTAGAAAGGTATTGTGAACATCCTATACATCCTCTCCGTGAGTTTGAACGAATGGCCGTCGTCTTCCGGGCTCTTTTTTGCATATTCAACAGAAACATGTACAGCGTTTAAGAGGGCTGCTTTGGACGTACTGTTAGCTCAATTTATATTTTTTATTTTTTTTTCAATTTTTCTGATTACAGCTTTTAGTGCATCAGTAGGTGCTGGTAGGATGATACTTAGAACTGATTTCATTTTTTTATTGTATTAATCTTGCATGTAGTGACAATACAAAAAAAAGAAAAACGCCTATTTAGCAATCATTCATGGACATCCGAGCTGGTTGTTATTGGACGGAAAATAGAAATATGTAGTATTTTCTATGTTCTCTGTTTTTTCATGTGTACCAGCACTGAGAAACTAGAATGTATTATTATCGTAGGCTACAATAAGCACTACATCGTTGACTGTTTTTAGCTAATGCTCATACTCAAGCAAACCAAGTAGTGCTTAAAAAGGAAGAAAATTTACTACATTTCCTTTCATTTTCATCCACTGAACTCTGTGCTGTACATCACGTGTTTACATTCTGTACCATATGTTGTTTTTTTGTACATGATTTGTCTCCATGGTATTCTTTAAGTTGTCTACAATGTTCATATGTAAATATTTCAAAACATTTTTTTTACTTTTTACTCCGATAACCTGATGTTTCTTTCTTTTTTTACCTGTCAATTCTCAGACTTGTCATTCTGTTCTGTCACTGCATCAGGTATTATGCTTCACTTAACTTTTTGTAAGCAATTAACTCATACTGTATGGTGCTGTACCAAAGCCTTATGTATAATATTTGTATTACTTTCTCTCTCGTTTGCCACTGCTGTCACAGTGAATTCTGTATCGTCCGAGATCATGTCTTACTCACTCTTCATGTTCAACTGCCATGGATCTCGTTGCTTTATTGAGTAAACAGAAATCTGAACGAACTATAATGTAAAAACACTCTGGCCTGTAACCAACTGGCCTGGATATGTAGTGACAGACGCCATCCAAAGCCTTTATAGGGAAAAATGCACAGGCTCACTCCTGGTGGCTCATCACGACGTAGACATGGGCCTGGCACATGCTCTATGCTCTGTATATGGCATGTCTATGAGAATATGAAAGCAGTGTTGTATTCATGTAACCATATCATTTCAAATGCTTAGTCCCATATGAAATTTTCCTCTCAAATTTTTGTATTTTGATATAATAAAAAAATCAAAAGAGATTTTGTTTTTCACGTGTTTTTGTGTTCTTGAAGCTCCTCTGATCCTCTCTGGGAAGAAGGTGTAGTTCATATGCTGGACACAGGGTGTAGGTGTTGTGCATAGAGTGAGGAAGATAGTGTGTGTGTGGGGGGGGGGGGGGGGTGGATTATTCTAGGACACACTAACATCAGCCCATGAGATAAAGTGCTTGTTTTCGAAATCAGTTTTACACTTAAAAATCACAATTATCCTTTGAATTTAGTCTTCAATAAGACAAATGCATCTTAATTTAGAGAACAAAAGGCTGTGTTTACATGCATGCGTGTTGTTCAATGATTAATGTTTCGACCACAGCTCTGCCGTCTCCACCCACATGCTAAGGAATGAATTGTGTGGCAACAGAGCCAGAACAAGGAAGACAAATACCTTGAAAGAGGATGAGGTCCGTCAGAATGACCTTTGTGCTTTTGTTCAAATTCCCCCTGGCAGGCTGGGAAACAAACAAATGAGCAGCCATCTGCATACACCTGAGGAGTGCAGTTAATCCACTGGTCAAACATACAAACCTTCAAAAGCCTAGTTTCATAAATGCTACATTATATCTGCAGATAATTATAAAAATAGTTTCATTGTCTCGTATTTTTCACCAGCCATTATATTGCATGTTTTAAGTAAAACTAGTTGTAAGTGAGTTTGGGCTGCAACTGATTATTTCTGCTGTTTTTTGTTGATAATAATATAAAAATAATCTGAATCTGTAAAGTAACGTATAACTAAAGGTATCCGTTTATTCTGTGGTGTAAAAAGTACATTTCCCTCTGAGAAGTACAAGAATTCTAAAGTGAAATGACATGGAATAGCCTCAAGTACTTGAGTAAATGTTGAACTATTGCTTTGAGAAGCTGCACCCAATGATGCTTGGTATTTGCCTGATAAATTACATAAACAACATTCAAAATAGTTGAAGATGACTAATTGATTAAATAGCCCAAATATGTCAGTACAAGCTCTAGGAATCCCAGTGGCCCTCCAAGCAAAAAGAGGAATACATGTGTCTAACGTTATCTCCTTCAGTGGACGGGCACAATAAGATGATGTGTTCGGATGAAGTGATTTGCCCACCAGGTTCCACTCCTCTCACTGTTACCACCCCACCTACACTATGGTTATGTAATTCATTACCTAACACCACACAACTTGCCAGATGGGGCTCCTCGGGCTGGTGAGTATTATCAAAAAGGGAGGGGGGGGGGGGCTTCATGCATATACTCTCACGACTGCTTTATATTCAGGTCCTTGACATTGAAAAAGGTCTGGGAACGCCTGGGGCTAAAACATCCGAGGCACGGGCACGAGATCAGTTGCGCGCGCTCCCGGTGGCGAGTGCAGATTCACAGCAGTCAGCCAGCCGCGGCTCCCCGGAATGACTCCCACACTGCCTCAGCGATGTCGCGCCCGAGCACAGTGTTTATCCTAAAATAACATCTACCTCAGATTGTCGGCCGCCAACCCGCCTGTGTGTGTGTGTTTTGTCCGAGACGAGCGTTTGTGCAGTGCGATGCTGACAACATGTTTCCTCGTCGAGAAGCTCAGCGCTGTGCGGCATAGAGGAGGCGGCAGAGTGGAGCAGCGTGCACAGTTACAGGTAGGCTGTTTGCACAGGGACTGCTGCGGAACACCATCTCAACGCTCGATCCAGGCGTGCTTTAAGCGGTCAGCCGATCAACGTTGATACAAGGATTGTGTGTGTGTGTGTGTGTGTGAGAGAGAGAGTGTGTGTGTGTGAGAGTGAGAGAGAGAGAGAGAGAGAGAGAGAGAGAGTAGCCTACGTGTGTCTGGCTGCACGAGGCTGACCGGTGATCTGTCAGGCCCAACAGGTCAGAGTACACCGTCGGTTAACTTTCCCCGCTCCGCATTGTTGTGTTGCTCTGTTGAATTGCATTATCTGTGAACTCTGTATCTTGTAGGTTGTGCGTGTGCGTGCGTGCGTGTGTGTGTGTGTGCGCCTGCGTGTGTGTGTGTTGGAAGGTAGGGCAACACATGTTTATTAGTCGAATAGACTATCGACAGACAATTAATGAGCAGCTATTTGGAGAATCAAACATTTAGGTTTTTAATCATACCAATATATTTCTGCTGTTTTATAGACCAAACGATTTTACGATTTAATCAAGAAAATAAACAGCAGATTAATCTTTAAAGTAAATAATCGTTAGTTGGAGCCTGTACCCAAAACACAGAATAATAAAGTACATAGTACATAAACATCAAACGACAACTATTTTGTTAGTTGAATAATCATTTCGATCATTAAGATGCATAAATATCTTCAGGTTTTGCACTGTTGGTCGGATCAAACGAGGCCTTACTTTGTGCTTTAGGAAATAGTTTTGGCCTTTTTATAGAATAAGTCAGCAATCATTGACGTGAGAAAATAATCTACAGAGGAATTGATTAAGAAAATTATTATTTTTTGCACCCGTCACAACATATTGTGAAGCCTTTACCCACAATAAACAAAAGTTGTTTGTGTGTTGAGGACAAAGTGATACATGTAAGGGGTTCTCCAAGTTACCTGGTTTCAGCTCAATGATTGTCCGGGTTTGCTGCTTTTCTTTGTCATATGTGACACTAAACTGAATATATTTGTTTTGATGACATTATCTTGGGCTTTAGGATATTGTCATGGGTGTTCAGTACATATATGTGTGTGTGTGTGTGTGTAGGGTGTGTGTTTGGTATTTTATGATGTAATGCCGTAGAGTCCCGCACCACAATCACAGCCTCAATCTGTATTACCACAGAGTTGAACATGAGCTTTACAAGGGTAGTGATTGGTGCAGGGAGGGACTGTATAGTATTAAACTGGGCAGGTGTCTGTGATCACGGTGTGAGAGTTTGTGTTACACTTAATTGTTGCGTTAGCGAGCCAGCAGCATATAGTGGCATAGACAGAATCACTGTCAAAATCCTAAAATATTGGTTCCACTCAGTAAAATTCTTCTTTATTTTTACTGTCATTTGTCTGTTTTAAGAGGAAGCAATTGTTTGCTTAAAACAGAGAAGGCTTGTACTGCACTGTGAGGCTTAGGCGGCGGATTGACTTGTTGATTAAATATTTGGGTTTTTGTTGTCTGCAACCTAATCGCCCTGCTGTTCAGCCCGCGCTCTACCCTTCTCCTCTGACTCTGATGGTTGCAGGACAAAGATTGAGCCATGACACTGAAGTTAATCTCACTCTAGATTTCAAGAAGATTATAGGATCATACGACCCCTCGTCCTCCTCGTCTCCCCCACCCCAAAAAAGTGACATGAGTGACAAAGCTCCAGTAAAGATGGTTGCATTGTGGCTAACTCAGAGAGCAGCAGCTGCTCTGTCTGAGTCCTGCAAGACTGGAGAAGCGATGATGTCCTTACATAAGGCAGGTCGTCTGATGATGATGATGTTGATGGTGGTAATGATGATGTGTCAAAGGTTGTGGTCCAAAGGTCCCTCTAAGGCTTGATTTTCCCTCGTCGTGCTCGCTCCTCTTCTGTCTGGAGGAGCTTCAAGTCACGATGGACGAGAGAGAGAGAGAGAGAGAGAGGTTTCCATGGCAACTCCGGGCCTCTCTCCACCGCGTCTCTCTCGCTTGTGTCGACCGCATTCAAGCGCTCGCAATGAGAGCATGAAAACAAACTTTACACGGGCCTGTCACATCCTCTGAGGGAGACGACACATGCTGAGGGTGCCACTGCTGTTTTCATTTTTATTCTTATTGATCACGTGACTGCGTGTAATTGAAAGCAATTGGTGGTAGTGAGAATTACCACCCGACTCTGCAGTTCCCCTCAGCTCTGTGGAGCTTTATAATGTCTTTCAGCTCACTGTTGTTGGTTTTCCAGCCGTTTGGGTTGACCCTCACAGTGCTCATCTGCATTGTCAGCTAAACGACCGTGAATATTGGACTTGCAGTCATCGTTTTAACACAACTAGGACTCCAAATACATGATTATGTTTCTCTGCAACTGCTGGGTGTGTAAATAAGCACCGTGCTGACAAATGTTTACAGCTTGTTGCCTCTTCCCACAAGTGGCCACAAAATCAGTTATTGCAGGTTTGAATAATTTATTTAACATATTGTGGCATAAAAACACTGCAAGTCGCCTGCTTGGGTTCAAAATACGGTTGAAGACTTTAAGGCAGATAAACTTCTGGCCTGTGGCTTTTACAGGGATTTCCAGCTGCGCAATGATAAAAGGACGGCCAACAAAGATAATCACAAATCAGCCTTATTATTACTCACGTTATTATCAGACTTCACCACAACGCCCGCCCTGATTAGCTAATCTTTCTATTATCACATTCTTTCTTTTGTATGTGTGTTAATTACAGCCCATCTTAAACAACATACCAGAGGCCTCCTCCATCACCTGTTCGGTCAATAAAAGTACTACCTCTTATCCATCTAAGTGGGTCGGTTGCATTTAATAGTGTTTGAGTTGTCGTCAAAAAAGATGAAATTCAGTTTCTCCGTCCTCTCTGCTTTACTTCCTCCGTCCCCCCCCCCGCATGTGAAGAAGTAGCTGTGACTCACTTCGACGCATCTGCTGCGTGTTTGTAGCTACAAATATGTGGGCAGCCATTCTTCATGTCGACACACTCGCTGATACTGCTTTCATAAAACGGTGTGCAAGATTGTGTAGGCTGTCCTATTTTTCTTGAAAAATGCCATGTAGGCCAACGGATACCAGGGCGACATCCATCTGTGCTGCTCCAGTCTCCTGACATCAGAACACGTCGCCCTCTAAGTGTGACAGGTAGAGAGGGCTTCTTTGTTGTAGTACACGGTTGACAACAGTTTTGCGTAATACTTTTTGATCTTACTGATAGAGAAGTGGTGCAAAGACTGATTTACAGCAGTTGATTCCAAGTTTTCTGACATTAAACCTGCATGGGAGATTGTGTGGCTCCTGGATTGACATTGTCCTATTTCTCTCACCTTATAATGCAGAACTCTTTCTTCCTCTCTGCTGTGGACAGTGACACATACAGAGCAAGATCTCCTCTTCAAATCACAATTGTGACCGCCTTGTCTTTTTATAGCTCTTATCTATTTGGGGCATTTCCAAAATAGTCTTCATGTGTTGTGGTGCTCGCTATAAGAACACTCACTTGTTCATACGTCGCTCTCTGTTGTCTTCAGCTCGTCTTTCAGATGTAAACAAAAGCCCATGGCCCTTCAGCTAGCCAGTCTCCTCTGCAAAGTGAACCACAACGTGTTCCTTCACTTGAAAACACTCGCTGATGTCTGATGTGGCACAATCGGCAAGGTCAGGCTTTGAACTGTGTACCGTGCAACATTTTTTAAACATTTATCATGGAATGCATGAAGCCACAAGGAATCTCTGCCCACTCAGCACCACATAGCCAAAATATTGTAAAACAAGGCAAAGATATTCCCCATTAGGTTGATGACTGTGCAGTTGTTTTTGTGTGCTCCTAGGCACTAATCATATGTACTCCTAATGCTTCCAGGTCTGCGTAATTTGTCAACACACTGCTCATTCATGCGACTTTCCAAACACTTTCCCTCCCAAGTGACCTTTTGTAAAACGGAGCTCGATGTAACCTCTCAACATGAAGCTATTTTCCGTCTGTGTAATACGTTGGCTCTCCTCTGGAGAGGGTATGGTGTGTAGAGAAGAGATGCAGCCCGAGATGTGGATAGAGTAGAGTCCGGCCTGTGTTCCTGCCGGCTCACATTCTGCTGAGTCAGGAGGTTTTTTGGATGTCAGTTGACAGCAACCCAGTGAGGCTATGCGGGGCTGGTGGGAAACTGCTACTCCAGCAGGGGCCCGGGCTGATGAATTTACTCGTTACTCCAAACATTTCTATGTTGATTAGCAGACCTTCTTAGGGAAGTGGTAAAACAACCTCCTTTTTAATTGGAGGGCTTTTTTTTTAATGATGCGTCAGGACTTACTGAGGTGTAAGAAGAGGCTTGTTCTTGTGCCTACATTCCCTGAAGTCATTGTTTAACACCAAGCACCCACATATGTTTGGAAACTAGTTGTGGGAAGACCGTAGAGGAACGTTAGGAAGAGTCTAGTTTCGCTTCATCAGGGCATTCTTTCAGTTTGTTTACAGTATATAAAGACAGGAGGAGTATTAATGGAGTCTGGTAAAGAGTGAGCGTGATGGGGGCTCTCCCGATCGTCTCATGGATTCAATATGTTCAAGGCAAATGTAGAAATATATTCATAAACATAAAAGCGGATGCCAATATCAGAATTATTTTGTCAGTATAATCCGTCGGACCGTTTTGTTGTTGTCGTATTTTAAGGGATCTGGTAATATGGCTAGATTATCAGTTAAATGCACCGTGTAAGCCGTGGAAACATGCCAGCTGGCTGAGCTTTTCTGTGAGGACTAAGCACGTTCTCTCTTCCTATAGGTGCTTCCAGTTTCTTCCCACAGTCCAAAGACATGCAGGTTGGGCATATTTTTGGTCTGGTTATACGTGTTAGCCCTGTGACAGACTGGCGACATGTCCAGGGTGCACTCTGACCATTGTGAGCTGGATCCATTCCCAGGATGGATAACCATGGATGGATGGATGGATCGAACTTATTACCTAAAAGAAGGGGGCCAACGGATTAAGTAATAATGCATGACCCACCGTAGTGGATATCATATTAAAGTTCAGCAGATTTGCAGTTGGGCCTAATCAGTTTATGTAAAACCAGTCGACACACAGTGAGCAGTGAAGGTTTCGGGTCCTTGTTATCATGTTTAAATCCAAATGATTTTGACTTCTGCCAGAGTGCAAAAACAAGCAGGGACCCATTTTGAGATTATTCAATTTATATGGAGGCATTTGCATTTGACAAAAAAAAGAGTAACGGTAACCTTGGTTTAATATTTGATAAAGCCGGGATTGACTGAGGAGTTCCAACTGTGTTTGACATTTGAACTTTGCCTTAGTAGATGAGATCTATATATCTATCTCTATATCTCTATCTATCTATCTATCTCACAGTCTGGAAAAAAGTCCAAGTTTTAATTCATCACGTAATTAAAAAAAGAATCAAAATAAATATATTCACAAATAACGACCCTAATCCAGGGACATGTACTGAAGCTGCTATGACGGTCTTGACATTTCCTTGAGCACGATATGATAGTCAGTGCTATGCTAAAGAGAAGCTGATGTTCTCATGAAACCATCCGATGAACGTGTATTATCACTGAAGCAGCTCCCCCCGGCACTGTAGCATGATGTCATTTTAGATTACGGTCTGGGCTCCGTGGACCGCTGCCTTGAGAGTCACACACACTGCCGCCTCGAGTGGGTTGTCATCTGGCGGCTTCATTGCGTCGGACTCTTCCTCCCACATTCTTCTAACCGCCCGCCCACCCTCACGCTCTCCTTTCCCTTCCCCTCACATGTCTCTACAGCGGGCCGCCGTTGCAGTCGGGCAGCATCATGGAGGCTGGATGCGTGGTTGCCGCGGTGATTGATAATGCTGCCTCAGGACCCCATCGTCAACCAGGAAGTGGTGACGTCCTTGAGGGGTGAGTGACTCTCTTCTTCTGTGTTTCATGTAAGCCGAGAGGAATTCTGTGATTTGTTTCTGTTCTATGGTGCTTCTCCAGGAACGCTGTTTGGTTTTTATATATTGTACATGTTATGGTGTTGTCATTTTTGTATGAGATTGATTGAGATGTTTTATTTGTTTCTCACATATTACCTCCTGTTGTCGTCATTGTAAATGAGAACTAGTTCTCAATTGACCTATCTGGTTAAATAAAGGTAAAGGGAAGAATGCGTTTGCCTTTGAATGAGATGAGTAAAACTAGTAGAAATGTAATGGTGAGGCTTGAACATGACCCTGTTTTCAGAGTAAGACATATAGAGGGAAACTGTTCCTGTGTAACGCTCTATTAGGTCCAAAGCTCACTGTATGTGCCGTGTTTTTACATTCTGTGTCGTTAGCTCTGTCACTCCGGGTCACATAGATGACACTGTGTGTCCGTGTTCTTTACCTCCTGTCCCGATTTCACCTCGCTAAATCACTGTGACAAATCCAAGGCCTGTCTCTCTGCTCTCTTTGTTGTTCATAAAAGTTGAGCTGAATGCACCTCACCCTCCACTCCCGAATACACTGAGTCACATTTCAAGTGAAAGGTTTTTGTGAAGCAGTCCCTTGTGGGTGGATTGCCTTTATGGAGCTCTGAATAGACGAGCTTTGCTTTCCTGAGCGCATACAAAAGACGTGGCTTTTTGTCGACCCTCCCGTTGTGAGAGATGCTGCCATTTTTCATCTGTCCAGAGGATTTGTTCCCATCTAGATCTAAGATTTTTTTTTTTTTTTCTTATGTTTTATTAATGCATTTCTCTCTAAATATTAGAGATTTAAACAACATGAATTTGTGTGCTATGCTGGTGCAATGTCATGCTTTGAGTCCAAGCCACATATTGTGAATTCATCTCCCTCACTTGCTCCCTCTGGTGTATTTAAAATTAACTACAAATCATATTTGAAAAACCCCAGACTACATGGATGTAAGCAGTATGTCATGCCACCTTTCTCTTGTTTTAATCCTTGTATGTGAATGCCTGTCTGTTTCTGCAGAGATGTCCTACCATCTACTGACCTGGACAAGGACGACGCCTTACCTCAAGCCACCAACAATAATCCTCCAGAAGAGAAACGGCCACAGGAGACATCCACTGCCATGGTACACGCCCACGCACACCACTCTGACTCATCACTCATACAGAACGAATACTTAAACGCACACCAGCGGACATGCCGCCCTTCTTCTGCCATGAGCCTGCGTTGGTTGTGTATGTGATTCACACCATGATGTCACCACAACATGATGTCACTCAAGTCATGTGGCACTCATGTGAGAGTCGGTGGTCAAAGTGATGATGGTGCAGAAGTGGATTCAAGGATATTTCACCTTCATATTGAGAGGGAGGGGGTGTGTTTCATTATGTGACAATATTGTCACAGACAAGTGATTCCCTCCCCCCTTCAGTTGACTTCTGGTTACCCCAGTTATCCTCCACATTTGCTCTTTCTTCCCCTCTCTGGGGGAGTATTCCTTCTGTTTTAAGAAGTGAAGTGTCTATGATGTGTGACAAAACACCTGCAGTTTTTCAATTGTACTTTGAGTACAGCTGATTTTGTTTTCATGCATATCATTTTTTCTTTATACATTTTAATTTAGATTTTTAAGAGGGCTTGCACACTCGCCACATGTCCACAAACAAACTCAATCCAATTAAAACTGGACAACAAAACACAGCAAGACCTAAACATTACTGTACCAATATAATATAGATAGCAATACTTCATTGACAAACGCATAGACCAACATGTCTGAAGAGCAACCTTGTTCAGATTCATTTATATCAAATGATCACGTGACCTGACATAATTTAGCATAGCAAAATTGAGCATAACATAAGTGTGAAATAATAATAAAAAGTTACAGTGCTTTACACGGATCCAGGATTAAAACATTTCAGGACTTTGGGCAAATAAAATCAGGAAATTGAACAGATAATATACATTAAAAAATGTAACAGTATCTTAAAAACAATTGTAAAACTGACTGGTCAACAAAGCACAACATAGCTTTTTATAGCATTACAACATTAGCATTATATAAGTAAAACATAATATACAGTAATACTATAACATTAGCATATTGTAACATAACAGTAGCATAGCATACCCTAACATAACATTAGCATAGAATAACACCAATAGCCTAGAACACAACATAATAAAACATTAGCATAACACAACATTTGCATAAAATAACATAGCTTAACACATAGCAAAGCATAACCAAAATATAATCATAACATTGTTATAATGTATTATACTATAAGCATACCAACATAACCTTAGCACTAATGTATAACTCACTACTTTATACTTATACCAGGCGTTTAAGTTCGTGTCCTGCATCTTTTGCTGAACAAACAGTGTTTTGTGCTGATCAACGTAATCAAGTGTAATCGCCTCTCCGTCCGTCGTCCTGTGACTGACCGACACTTATTGACGTGTGCTTTCTCTGTCGGGCAGGTGAGGAGTGACGACATCACAGAGCTCCCCGCCGAGCCCCTCCTGCGTTCCTGCGTCAGCACGGCCAGCATGAAGGTCAAGAACGTGAAGAAGTAGGTGCCCCCTGTGACAGTGTTGGTGCTATTATGGGCTGTATAAAACAGGGCTCTTATTTAGGCCAGTGAAATGAGGACCTCTAAAATGACGTGCGCGGCACAGACAAGCCTGCCTGCTGGGTCTCTGAACCCTGTTCCCTCACACGTAGGCCCTCATAGGCCTTTTCCCTCTTTTGCTTTGCTTTTCTCTCCATCACAGTGTCGGTGTGTTGAATACTGATGAGGGGCTCTTGTGCTGTCTTATTTATTTTTTTTTAGGCTGACGTTCCCCAGAGGTCACTTCCCCAGGTTGGCAGAGTGTGCCCATTTCCACTATGAGACTGTTGACTTTGGCAATGTACAGGTGAGCCCTGAAAATACTTTCTTACAGCAGAGAGTTACTATGTTTAGTAATTGTGTCTTTGGCTCAAGTTCAGCAGCCATTTTGTTCAATTGCTCCCGAAATGCATCCTTCTTGAAATGCAATCTGGCAGTCGAATCAATATCCTTGCTTCTCTTTTCTGCAGTCTTTATTGAATTGACCTTCTTTTTCATGTAAATGTCACATCACAGTTGTTGGTGTGTAGTTTATCAGGAGAGATATGGAATATACTTTTGTCCAGAATGTTAATCCACCGTGCATAAATCATTGTCTTTTTATTAGTCCTATTGCTATTAAAGCCGTGATCCGATTCCAGCAGCGTGTTAATCCTCTGCAGTCTATTAATGTGAGAATCTGACCTGTAAACCTGTGATCCAGACTTATTAGTTTGACTTAAGCACATGATGTCACCCAGTGAGTAAATGCAATACAGCAGTTTTCCTGAATAGACTGCAGAGTCTATTTGTAAGCGATGACTCATTTTGAAAGTCAAAACCTGTTCTGACAAAAACAGGAGGCGTGGGAATATATGGTAACCAAGGTAAATGCTATGTTGTACACTATTTTAGTCATGAAGTTTGGGTACAGATATTCATGTCTTAATTCAAAACACCTGCAAAAAGAATGACCCTTAGCCTCAGCTGTACTTTATGATTAGTGCTCATTAGCCATTTGTTAGCATGCTAACCCAGAAGGTAAACATGGTAGATGTTTTACCTGCTTAACATCAGCATGTTGGCATTGTCCTTGTGAGCATGTTATGTTAACACAATGGCATTGAGCTCAAAGCAATACTGAGCCAAACAGTGCAAACAGCATGGCTTGAGTTTTATACACTGTAATCCATTTAGAGAAAATCTGCATGTTGCAACATTAGCTGCAAAGACTTGATTTGAATGTCCCGTGGTCACAGTTGGTAATTATGGATATAACGACTCTTACCAGCCAACGAATGATTTGAATGAATAGGCTAAGAAGTATATTTAACTTTTAAGTACATTTGCAGCAGTGATCATGAGAAGCAGTGAAGCACTAGTGGTTGCGCAGTCGTGTGGAAGTGTCTGTTAGCTGCCTGGTTAACCTCGGTGCAGTTCCGCTTGGTTGCCAGCAGAGTGCAGCAGTCGTCAACACAAAAAGAGTGCGTGCGTATCTGTGCGGGCTGAATATGTGGCTCTAATGGACTACAGTGCGGCAGGCTGGACCGGTCTTAATTCCCAGGATGCTTTCTCTCTGTTGGGTAAACATCCTGCTGTGGTTGCCATGATGTGATGGCTCCGTCAGCAGAGCGGAGGCAAGAGAAGCAGCACAACAGTTTCAGTGACCTCGAAAAGCTCCACAGGGAGAAGAAAAGCCGAGCTGAGCCGGAAGAGGAATATCAGTCTGGGGAGACGATGACACTGAAAGCTGTCGGCACACACACACACACACACACACACACACACACACACACACACACACACGCACACACGCACAATAATTTAATCTCATTTAGTTGTTATTCAGTATCTTACTTTTGATTCATAATAAATTATTATTAATAATAATAATAGTACATTTGTAGTTTTTCTCAACTTAATGTGTGAAATGAGTCTTTGTTCTCGCTGTATCTCCCATGATGCATATGCCTGCCTCTATAGTCACAGACTGTGGCAGCACAGGAAGGAAGGCAGGGAGGGTACTGATCATCTCTCATGTATCCTAATCGCAGAATAGCTCAAGGACAGCAGCCTGCCTCTGTCTGCAGCCTGCCCGACTGATTCCTCTCCAGATTAGCTCCAGTCTCGCCTTGAGATTGGAATGAATGTGAATTGTTTTGAAATGAAGAAGGGGTCGTCTATCTATCTTGTGCAGCTCCGCCTCAGTATGATGGATGAGCTCGTGCATCTGTGTGTGCCAGTTGAGCCCATTTACTGCCTAACCCCCCCCCCCCCCGCTTTGTCACTGGAGAAAGGAGAGCGGTTCAGAGAGGGGGGGGAGGGCGACGGAGGCAGAGTACAGGAGAGGGAGGAGGGTGAAGAGATGGAATGTGGGAGGCAGGAGAGGGGGTGGGGGTGGGGGGTAAGAGACACGGGGGGGGGTGGGGGGAGCATCCTCTTTTCATATTTCTGCTTTATGGGATAGAGCAGTGAACGCGTGGTGATCTAAAGCCCTATAAATGAGCATTTCACGTTAGGCAGCAGGGGACGGCAAACAGGCGAGTAAGGAGCTGCCAAGGTTTAGCTAGTTGGAGGAGCTTACTGAGGTCCAGGACTCCGGCTGAACACAAACAAAGAGCTGTGGATGGATATCTGAGATGCCTTAGTGGCAGGTAACCTGAATGTTTGGATGTGTATGTATTAAGTTTAGCTTCTGGGTCTAAGAATTTTGTGAATAAAATAATTTGTGCACAAAGGGTTGGAGGTCTGAGCTGTGTTAGCATGTTTTATTTTGAAAGGAGCAGTCTTGGATGTGTGAGCATCATAGAGGAATTGATGCTCACACATGCCTCCAATGGAAACTTTCAGATTTGTGCTGTTTTTTTTCATAATTATTCATTTTCATCAAGCTAGTGTTTTGTTTCATCCAAAATGGATCATTGTTTTTCTGTAATTCTCTGTGTGATCCTGCTTTCCATCATGCGTTTGGCCTCCTGACCCTCATCGGTACTTAATTCAGCCGCTCAGTTCAGGCTTTTACGTCAGACAAATCCTTGCAGTGAATGAGCGCTCTTCCATCATGACTTATTCAAGAACAAATCTCTCGTTCTGCCTTTTTTTTGTAAGTTTGGTTTGCAGTATTACTGTTGAGCAGTAACTAGGTCGCTGTGGGTTGTGTAACACTGTTTCTGGATGAGTAGCTATCAGTTATATATATATAACCAGAACTTCCCTTGGTTCCAGCCTTTGAAGTCTCCTCTACAGTAATGTCTATCAATGTATTCCCAAACTTCTGCAAGGCTTTGATCTTCTCAGTTTTCGGGCATATAGAATATTCGTTAGAGAAGAAATTTGTGCTGAATCTATACCACCGCCGAGCGCTGATACTTTCACGGTTTATGTATTATATATGTCTTACTGCAGGATTTATGGTGAAGTGAGAATATGAATCGGTGCTTTGTTGGTGGTAGAGGAAATATACGGCACTCGTTTCTCAAATTAACTTTATCATGAAGGCTGTCAAATTCCAAGAATCTGAATTTCTATAGAGATTTTTTTTCAATGAAAAATCCTTTAACGTACATCCTTTTTTTTAGGCAATACTTCCTGTAATTCGATGTTACTTGAGGTTTTAAGGTTTTTATACTCTAACCCATAGCTCAGTATAAAAGCGGTTTTACTATTTAATGGAAAAGTGTGGTTTGGGCATGATGTTCTTCTTGTATTCCAGGTCACATACAGAGAGGTTGTTGTATTACATGCATCCATTATTTAGAATGTGGGTCCTCTTAATATTGGCTTCTCTGTGTCTTTTTATTTCTCTCGTAGCTGGCCTTTGCAGAGGGGCAGAGTGAAGGGCCGAAGGCTGGTCTGGACTCCAAAGAGCTGGTCTTTCTGGTCCAGATCACTTGCCAGGTAACATTACTTGCTACATTCTGAAAATAGACTACATGGTTTAATATCAAACTACCTTTTTTTTTTTTCCCCCTCAATCTTACGAAATTTTCTGTCTCTATTTGTCAGGGTCGAAACTGGCTGGTAAAGAGGTCCTATGAAGACTTCCGGGTGCTGGACAAACACCTGCACTTGTGTATCTATGACCGCCGGTACTCCCAGCTCCCCGAGCTGCCACGATACGAAACATTAAAGGACACTGTTGAGGTATCGCAGAGCTACAACTCCAGCATCTCTGATTTGTGAATGTCATTACTCAGATTAGAAATGAATCTGATTTAAAATGAGTCTGTTCTGTTGCATGATGTGTGGAAAATGGCTCTTAAATTGTCCGACTTTACTTAATCTTGACAATCTTGTGTCTGCATTCAGTCAGGAACCAAGATGCTGGCCGCCTACCTGTCCCGCTTCTCTGCCATTGCTGACAACAAGATCAACTGTGGTCCAGTGCTAACATGGATGGAGGTATTTCTTACCAGCTGTTTGCTCTCTTCCTATCAGTTATTCACTCCAAGAAATGACCCCATTCAGTGAATTCAATATTTAATATTCACTATTAATATTTAAGTAGTTGACTTAACGGAACAGTCAGACATTTTTGGGGGAAATGCAGTTGTTTGCCCCGAGTCAGCTGAAAATTTTTTTTATTCATTTCAGAGAATAGGTACAGGACATTATGGCCAAACCCGAGGATTCATATTTATCACATGTAACAATTTAAATGTAAAGAAAAGACTCTGGTTTAGGAATATCTACGTGTTCTATTTCTGGATGAACAGCTGCTGGGCATCCTCATAGGGATGCCAGGTTTGTGCACCTACTGTTAGGGGTGGTAGCATTCTGCAGAAGTAGAACACTTTTCCGTCTCTTGAGATTGTTTGAGATACGATTACTGCTGTAAATCAATTTAAAAATAAATCCAACACAATATAATTGTATGATTGGAGAGGCAAGCCTAATGTAAACACCAGGGAAAATATTGATTACTTTTTTTTACAATCCTACTGCAGTAACATATTGTTTTGCTGCTCATGTGAAAAATACCAGTACTACTTGTCTCCCAATATCATTTGAAATAAAGCAGGACCAGCTGCTTCTTCCTGCTTCCAGTCTTTAGGCTAAGTTTTGCCAACATGTCTAACTGTGTCTAATGACATTATTCTCTTTTCCAGATCGACAACAAGGGGAACCACCTTCTGGTGTCGGAGGAAGCCTCGATCAATGTCCCTGCCATCGCTGCTGCCCACGTCACCAAACGCTACACAGCCCAGGCTACAGACGAGTTGACCTTTGAGGTAACCTCTGTTATATAAGCCATACCAGAAACTTGTTTTTTTGCATCTTTGAGCCGGATTATTTTCAAGGGGAAATATGGACATTTCTGATCCCATCGCAATGCCTTTTTTAACGTGCTCAGCTGAGATCCGACATTGTTCTCATCATCGCACTCTTTGTGACCCAGGTGGGGGACATTGTGTCAGTCATAGACATGCCTCCCAAAGAAGACACGGGCTGGTGGAGAGGGAAACATGGCTTTCAGGTAAATCATCTGCTGTGCTTCACTCACACTGATGTTTAATAGAGACGGGGCTCAACAGTAAGGGTTGCCAGGTTGCCATCAGTGGTAACCCCTTTTTAACATACAAAAAAAAGGGAGAGCAAAACATGCTCCGCAAAATGGATACATTTCCAATATTTGTTGCATTAATGATATTTGAATATTGCTGTTACAGTAAGAAACAGAACACGCTGCAGGTGACAACACCTGCACCGGTGCGTTTACTCTACAGTTTACTTTACAGACATGGCAAAGCAAATTATGTTGTTTGACCGTGGGGTGAAAAGTTTGCGTAAGCCATTAACATGCCAAAGGATATGCACATTTATTCAACTGAAAAAGAACCAGATACACCTGAACAAAAAACAAATTGGAAGTTTGTGAAGTCATGAAAGGAAAAGCATACCAGCATCGTTGAGCTGGACGGAAAATTCTACTGAAAAGCATTTACAACAGGCTGACGTATAGCTGCAGAGTATCTTGAACAGTAATTTCTCAAAATATAAGGAGAGTAAAAAGTGCAGCCATATTTTCAGTTCTGGCAACCAAAAAGCTGATTTTATTTTATATGTTAGTGTCAAGCCCTGAGAGAATAATCAAATAACATTGATCAATTTGAATATTTGTTAGTTTTACAGGAAGGGGAAAGAGGGATTTTGATACAAAATATTACTAAAATACATCGCAAGAGATAAATGAATCATCAACACAGGGATCACAGAACTAGAGCTGGGATTGGTGTCCCAATGGTGTCTTTATCCCTCAGGATAAAGACACTGCTTGGTTTTTATATATCGGCAAATATGAGTTGAACTCAGCAAAAAGCAGCTAATTTGTTATTGCTGTTGAGTGACACCCTGACATGCTTTGCACCATAAGAATGCAAACCTGCTATTTTCAGCCTGAAGCAGCATGAACCCTCATGCTTACTGACCTATTTCTGCACCTTCACCCGACGACAGTCTGCCACAGCATTAAACACCCCCACTGGTCCCCTTTTGAACTTACGAGTGTACCAACAGCTCTGTCTCTTGTCTTGACGCTGCTCGTCCTCTTCTCTCTCCCTGCAGGTTGGTTTCTTCCCCTGCGACTGTGTTGAGCTGATAAATGACAAGCTTCCCCCCAGTGTTCAAAGCTCGGTGCCGAAGCCAGGTACTCTTCATTGTGTGTTCGTCCTTTTGCTCGATGATTTATTTAAGACTTGCTCCCAGGATGTGAGATGGATTGATTTAAAGTGGCTGCTGCGTCTGCGTGTGCGTGTGCGTGTGTGCGTGTGTGTGTGTGTGTGTGTGTGTGTGTGCGTGCACGTGTGTGTGTGTGTGTGTGGTTGGTAGATTTGGACGTAAGGCCTGTGGTGTGTGTTTTTGAGAACCCCCCCCCCAATTGAATATTAATTGTTCAATTGTGTGATGTCAAACTTTCTTATGTGGTTTTTCTTATGTTCATTCTATGTCTATCTTCCTTTATTGTAGGGCACTTTGTGCTGCATATTTTGTGTATGAAATGTGCTATACAAATACCGTGCATTGTCATCTTTGATCAGTGTGCAAGAAGCATGGGAAGCTTGTAACGTTCCTGAGGACTTTCATGAAGTCTCGACCACCGCCTCAGAAGCTGCGTCAGCGCGGTATCCTCAAAGAGAGAGTGTTTGGCTGTGACCTGGGGGAATATCTCCACAACTCAGGACATGAGGGTAAAATATTCCCACAATGGCTTCTTTTTTCCCCTTATTTTCCATCGTGTAATTCTTACCTGCTGGCAGTTCACACTTAAATGTTTCACATTTTCAAAGAGTAAATGCCCCGAGAAGGGATTACCCAGTGAATCGGCTGCCTTATAGGGGATTTGGGACGCGTTGCTGTGATGTTTGATGCGAATTGAGTCGGTGGTGTGGATAACCAGCTAGCAAGATGTGCTTCTGCATAGATTCTTGTAGATTTGCCAAAAGCTGTGTGCCTCTATTTGTGTTTTTCCAGACGTATTGAAATGCCTGTGGTATGACGGCCTCTCCTGACTCTCTGCTGTCTCCTGTAGTCCCGCAGGTTGTTAAGACCTGCGCTGACTTCATAGAGAAAAATGGAGTCGTGGACGGGATCTACAGACTGTCTGGGATCTCCTCCAACATCCAGAAACTGAGGTTTGTACCCCTTTTGCTAATTATATTGATTAGAAGTTTAACCCAAATATCCAGAATTGGATCAATAAAATAACTGTAGCTACGCTCACTGTCCAAGTGTTGTTTTTGAGCTGCTTCTTCTGAAACGCATCAAATACAATTTGATTCAAGCTGTGCAGCTTTGAATGGCTGCAATGATTTTCTTATCTATTCTATGTTTGCCAGGAAGAATTCATGAAGCAAACTCTCATTAGCGGATAAATCGGAAGGCTCATAATCTGGTGTTGTGTTGACAGCCAAAGAAAAGGGACATTTTCTCGCATTACAAACTTGTTGACCGTTTGTCACATCGCATCTAGTTGTTTGAGGATAATGATAAGTATGTAGTGACAGTTTTTCTTAACATGTCTAACAGTGAGGTGGAGCAGGTAGTCTTGTTTTGTTTGGGGAGGAATGTTATTAGCTTTTGGCAGCATTATCAAAGTAAACTGTAGAATTTCAGAATTTGAAACGCTAATAATTAATTCACCAAGCAATATTACCTTGTCCAAAGCAGCTTATAGTGTTGAAATGTTCTGCATGTTTTCAAACTGAAAGATTGGCAGTAGCACGACTCCCACGCTGTTCCCTTATCATCTTCTTTCTGTCTTCGTCTAGGCACGAGTTTGACTCAGAACAGGTCCCAGACCTGAGCAGGGACGTCTTCAAACAGGATATCCACTCAGTGGGCTCCCTCTGCAAGCTGTACTTCAGAGAGCTGCCCAACCCTCTGCTCACCTACCAGCTCTACGACAGATTCTCTGTAAGGACCAGAGCGGTGGAACTGGGGCGGGGACTTATGCTGCCCATAGATATGGGGATGGAAAAAGCTGCACATACCCTGTTACTCAGTGTTGATCAAAGAATTGGAGAAACAATGTCAAATTTCCAGCTCGGTTTTAAGTGGCGTTCAAAAAATGGGGTCATTACATTACGCTGAGCTTTCTAAGAACAGCAGGGGATGTGCACGCTTAAACAGAATAGCAGATTAAGTCAGCCAAAACACTGGCTGCTCTGAATATAAAAGGGGAAAAAGAGAGTGGGACTGTATTAAGCAGCTCCCTCTGCTGTGATTATCAGCCTCTCAGTGACGTGTGCTTTATCCTCTGTCTTCACAGGAGGCCGTGTCTGCAGCCACAGATGAGGAGAGGCTGGTCAAAATCCACAATGTCATCCAGCAGCTGCCTCCTCCACACTACAGGTCAGGTTTAAAGCTCACTGTCGCACCCTGGTGGCCTGAAGTGGATTCTTATTTTTTATTTTTTTTTCTAGGGAAGGGAGTGCTGCATGAGAACAAGTCAATGCGGTGATGCTAATTTTAATAATGTGATGTAAAACTCCGCTTTAGATGATTCTAATATCGGTCTTATCGTCTCTCAGTGCAGCATAACATATTAAATTACTAATATGCATTAATCCTGTTTGTTGGATGCACTGAATTGAATCTGTCCTGTGACCCAGATTGACCTTTTTTACTGCCTCAAAAGAAATTAAACTCAAAAGGCAATTTTGACAGGGGGGAATGCATATTAAATATTTGCCTTTCTTTACCTCCAGAACTCTGGAGTACCTCATGAGACACCTCTCCAACCTGGCCACCTTCAGCCCCGTCACTAACATGCACACTAAAAACCTGGCTATTGTCTGGGCTCCTAACCTCCTCAGGTGACTCTTGAACTATGTGCAAACTGTGTCATTGGCACCAATGGCGCCAACGTTTCCTTCTTGAACTGGGGCATGTCTCCGTGGTCCAGAGCTGTGAAATAGGTTGTGCTGTTCTGTAACTGTGTTTCAGGTCCAGACAGATCGAGTCGGCCTGTTTTAGCGGCACAGCAGCGTTCATGGAGGTGCGTATCCAGTCGGTGGTGGTGGAGTTCATCCTCAACAACACCGAGGCTCTCTTCAGCGCTAAACTCAATGCCATCATTCGTGAAAGCACAGGTTGGTTGAAATGGGAACAAATTGACATGTGGCATCTGTTCTGGTGTTAAGTGCATCTCTGAAACACCTTATTTTCAGGGAACAACATTTTATCCAGACCCAAGTCCCTGCTGGTCTGCTCCCCATCCACGAAGTTACTGTCTCTAGAGGAGGCCCAGGCTCGCACTCAGGCACAGCTGGGCTCCCCGGCCACCACCCCCTCCCTCTCCCAGAGTGACTACATCGAGGTTGGGGAGGGACCCGGAGCTCTGCTCGGCAAATTCCACACAGTCATCGAGCTCCCGATGGAGAGGTAGTTCACTCCTCCTGTTTATTGATTATATGAATTTGTCTCCTTCATGAGCATGTGAAAACATGTCATCATTTACAGCTATTAAAATGTGTTGTGAGGATTTTTTGCTTTTCTCTGTTTTATGTGTGCTATGTTTTTTTTTTTTTTTGGATGGTTGTTCGAACAAAACAATTAATAGTTCCCGAAAATTTTGAAAAGTGAGAAATTGTAATGGACATTTTCACACATTTCTCACACGTTCTTCACTAAACAATTAATCAGATTAAAATATGATGAAAATAATCGTTAGTAGCAGCCCTATTGTTTTATTTTTGTCCTTTTTATTTAGTTTTGCTTGTGTTTAGGTAACTGCCACTTCTGTTAGATGAAACAGCGGGGGATGAAGATGATTTGTTTCTTCTGTTGTAGCGGAAAGCGGCCTCCAGTTAAGCCTAAGAAGTCTCCTGTGGGGAACTGGCTTTCCTTTTTCCACCTGGGCAAGTCCTACTCTGTGTCCAAGCGTAAACTGAAGCGACACCCCAGCGAGCCTAACGAGATAAAGAGCATTGCACTGCCAGGTTAGATCGCCTCTGCTGCTACCGAGCCAGAACACATAAATCAACCTGTGCCGAGTTGAACTTGTCGATTTATTCAACTAATCTTGACAGTTCGATGCATTGAAATTTTCTTTTTAGAGACGGTGGCAATTCATTTTATTGAGAAAAATGATTTATGCTGAAAATATTTGCAGGTGGAAGAGGAGATAGCGGCACATTGCGCTCCACCAAAAGTGAGGAATCCCTCACCTCTTTGCATAATGTGGAAGGTAATTATTCATGCACACTACAAGTGATTTGTAATGTCTGTATTTCTGTGACTACAGATGATTCAGTCTAAATATGCATGTGCTTTTTTCCGTCCCAGGGGATCCCCCGAGTTACCGCCCCCGCAGACCTCGTTCGACTAGTGAGGCCGTTTCAAGGAGTAAAGACGACCACAGAACCCACCCGCTGAATGGGAGTCACAGTGGTGCTGATCGTGTTCGCACTGCAGCATGTATTTCGCCACCACACCAGGAGGACGATCTCGATCTTTGTCCGCCAGCTGAAGGCATCTATAGTTTGGACTTTGATCCCATGTCTTTTCAGTGCAGCCCACCCCCGGCGACGCCTGGGCTGCAACACAACAAAGATGGAAATAAATGGAGGAAGAGCGCAGGCTGTTCTAGTGAATCAGAGCCCATCTTCTCTGCTAACAACAACATCGTTGGCCATCAATCTCCAGACATTAGCCCTGTTCTCTGTAAAGGTGGGAAGAAGGTTACCTCCAAGCAGCTCTCTCCTAAAATCAGGAAGAAATCATTTAAGACGCAGGCAGATGTTCAGAATGCATCCGCCTCTCCTCCACCTGTTCCCTTTCCTTCTTCTTATCCCCCAGCAGAGAAGTGTAAAGCTCCGCTGGCAGATGGGAAGGAGCCAAGAGCGCCATACCCACACTGCAGCCCACTCAGCACAGCGAGCCAGGGCTCAGCCCTGACCGACCTCAGTCAGGCTGCACAGAACCTGCCTGATCCAGGTCAGTACCACTCCTCTATACCATCAGACATACTATTTACTGTATATAGTTGGTATTTATTTAAATATTAAAGCACTCTATAGTTTCTTATGAAAGCTTTTGTGTCTTGTCCCATCATGTCTTACCATAGCTTTGTTTGTCTTGTCATACTGTAGCGTTGTTTGTCTTATCCCTCCCCAGGAACAGATAGACTTATGAGTTCAGTGTCTGTTCTCCCTCCTCACCCTCCCTCGACGAGTGCTGCGCGCAAGTTGGCGTTGGCTCTGGCTGAATCTGCCCACAAGGCCAGCTGTAGTTCCCAGAGAAGACGCAATGTCCCATCGCAACCCCTCCAGAGACCAGAGGCTCCTCGCTCCCAGGACAGACCGCCCCGGCCCTCTGTTCTCGATCTTAAAGTGTACCCCCAGGAGTACTGCGTCTCCTCGGTTTCCCAGTGGCAAACATCAACGCACGGCCCTGTAGAGAGCCACTGCCGCCCTCATCCTGTTCATTTCCTACCTGCCCACCTCGGCTCTGAGCCGTTGCCGGTCATCGATGGAAAGGAAAGCATGTGCAATTTCACACCTAACGTCAGCCCGCTCGGGTCAGGGAGCTTGGATGAAGGCAGTGGAAAGAGGAGGGACCGCAGGGAGGAAAAAGAACTTGCCACACAAGCAGAACCTACCTATCAGAGCGTTGGGGTTTCAACACCCACCCAACCCGTCTGCTCCGCTCAGAGCCCGTCGACTTCCCCTGTATATGTGAACACTGACTCTATCAATGTATTTAATTTCCGCGCTGTTCTGGCAGAGACCTCCATGCCTGCCTCAATCGAAGAGGTCATTCCACGTCCATTACAGCCCTCCTCAACCCATCACTACAGCCCTGAAGATGACAGACCTCCTGGCCCGGTTGAAGATGTCTACGGCAATCATCATCACCGCCTTCGGCCGGTTCAAACGGGACGAATGCCTGCACCTCACTGCCCTCGGCAAAAAAACATGTACAGGCAGTCCTCTGAAGGCCGCTACAGCACTTTAGGGTTAAGGCAACCTTTGTCACCTCAATATGAACGTTACAACAGAGATGAGCACCTCATCAGTGGCTGCCACAGGCAACCAGGCCAATGGCAGAGGTCTGAAGATGGATCGGTCGGGCACCCAGCCATCCGGAGGGCTCGCTCCTTCCACGCCCCTCAGATTAGTCACTACAAGCTGGCAGAGACAGAAGTCCTGCCCCCTGACACCATGTTTTATGTCGAGCAGACGTCGAGCCAGGAAGCGCCCTATCAGAGGCTGATTCAGACCGGCATTCACCCTGTCCGGCAGCAGTTTGAGAACACGCGTGCTGACTACCGTTACGGCCCCTATTCTGATATTAACCCAGTCGATGGCTCGCGCTATTATGGAGAGCCCTGCCGGCAAAGCGGCATCCGGCACAGTCAGTCTTACACCATGCGTTCCACAAGGGAAAGCGGACCATCGGATTACTACAACTACACTCCACACCGTGTCCCTCCTGTGAACAGGGAGCTTTGCATAGAAAGCAGTGACACTGTTGTTTACGAGGCGAGAGATGCAGACGTTTTTGAGAGAGTCTTATATCAACCAGTCAAGCAGGAGAGTAAATCCAGACGACAAAATAATGCAGTTTCTCCTTATGAGAGCCCTGTCTCGTCGGCTGACGCAAGAAACAGAGACATAATGCACACAAGAAGCAAGTCAGACCCTGGAAACGCCTTCCTCCTCTCCGCTAACAGGACAGAAAGCCAAAATGTGGAAGCTACATCCCCGAGGTCTCAAAAGGCAGACCCTGAAGTCGTCAGGCAGCAGTACGGTTACCGGTCAAGTGCGGAGCCAGGACCAACCAGGCGGATTCAGATCAAAGAGGCCTCCTCGCAGCAGCCTCCGCTTCGCAAAGTCCCCTCTCTTCCAGAAAGGGGCTGTCCTAACATCGAGCGCAACACCAGAGGCCACGCACGAGTTCATGACCAGGATCGATTCCTGATGACCAACGCTGTCAACAGCTACTCTGATATTGTGAAACCCGGCATCCTCAGGCGGCCGGGGAGGTCGCAGAGCACCAGAGAAAACCGTCACTACTATCATTACCACGCCAAATCCCCGCTCGATCCTGAACATCTGGGATCCTTTTCCACTCAGCCCAACAGAAGGACTCAGAGCACTAAAGTCAGACCCACACAATATGACCACAAGGAGGGGTATTACGCGGCGCCCAGACTTAAACCCACAAGATCCGTTAAAGCCGTTGCTGGGTATTTGCCCGGCCAGGGCTGCATGTCTCCCCGCGGGCACAGACTGCTGTCCAAGGCTCTGGGTCAGGAGGCTTTTTATCGTGCTGCGCTGAGATCAGAGGCCGGGGTTTACGACTGATTGTTAACCACTGGTTTTATCCGATTGCACGTCGGGGCCAAAGGAAAACAGCACTTTATCCTCTGCCAGACCAACAGACTGTTGTGTTGAAAGTGTGTTTGTTTTAACCGCCAGGAGCTGCTAAAAAAAAAAAGTGTGTGAAGTGAGGCTGCTGCTGAGATCATACTGTCACCATCACTGGGAGTTTCACATTTTGCAGCAGCTTTTGAGGGAGCTCAAAGGGAACAAGTGAATCGTATGCAGATGTTGTCTTAAATTTATTTGAAAGTAACGCTAAGAGAGAGAGAGAGAGAGTGAAAACGAATGGCTTGCATATTTTATTTAATGTCTTAAGAGATGCCAAGCTAAAGTGTCTGGTTTTATTATTATCAATATGATTTCAGTAAAGGAAAGTGTATAAAATAACATTCATTTTAAATGTATTATATTTGTATAAATAACACACCGCTAACATGTGGCCAATGTACTGTACATTTTGTTTTCTATTCTAGTCTGCTCAGACTTCAACAAGCACTTTTGAGGAGAACAGTGTATGAAACACCGTCTTAATATGGTGTACATGAGGCCTCTTGATATACAGTATATATATTTTTTTCTGTAAGAAACCGCTTGCTCTGAATCATCGTTGAATACTAAATTAGCACTTTTGGAGGGGTAAAATGGAGGCTAACCTCATGGTTTTTAAATTTTTCTTTATCTCACATTGTATAATGCAAACTTAAAATAACAATGAGTGCTATGATTTCGGTCAAAGCTTTCCATGCTATGAAATATGCTACACATACAGTAAATGCAGTTAGGTTAAAAAAAAAAAAAAAGTGTATTTTGTATAACATTGTGGTTTTGTCACAGAAAATGATTTTCTTTTCTCTTTTTAGGGAACTTTTAACAATGTGATGTTTTACATGAAATATGATGTTGTTTTATTCATTAAAGAGGCTATTTCAAATCCAAACATGTACATGAGGGATACTCTGTTAAAGACATGCGTTATTTTAGTGAGCGTCTTCAAAAAAAATAAAGATATCTTATCAGTGATGAATGTGTTGAACTCGTGTGTCATAGGTAGATTTTTAGAAATTCTTGTATTCCAATTCAAGATGGATAGTTTGAAAAATAATATCAAAAGCAGAACAAGAGTTATCTCTTCTTTTTATGACACACTATCCTTCCAAGTGCTTGTAGTGGACGTTAATTGACGATGTGACCCGAAGGCTATCCACTGCAGCTTGTTTCTGTTCATGGGGCTGCAGGTGACCCTTTAATCATCTTGCCAACTGACCTCCAGGTTGTGAGCTCCCCATGTTAAGAGCACATGAAGTCCCACAGGGGCGTCTGCTCACCACCAGGTGGCACTGTAGCACTGCGGAAGATGCAAAGCTCCCAATTCATTCGGGGGAGATCACAGACTTTGATTTGCTTGTCAGACGCCTCGTATCTGTTCAAAAACATTGCAGAGGATGCTGACTATTTTATTGTTTGTGCTGCTTTTGAATTTTCAGTGGTTCAGAGGTTCTAATGAGAACCACCAGGATGTGATGTGTAAACATTTATTGAGTGTGAGAGGATGCCTCCGGTGGACTATAGTGCCCTCGGCTGGGATGACATGCTCTGAAAGCGAATGTAAGGTCGGCTACTCGTATACCATAAGCCTGTTGCTTGAGAACGCCCATGTAATCACAGTTTAGAGCGTGTTTGAGCGGCTGGAGGATAATCAGAAGGAATCATCCAAGGTTGTCCAAAGTGCCTTGGGAATTGTTGCTTTGATAGAAATTATTAAAGTGCCCCCCACCCCCGTCCCCACCCCCACCCCAGATCAAAACAGCCTCCCATTCACAGCTGACTGAAAGGCTTGGTCTGTGGTGAAAAACCATTAAGAGAGCTCGTTGCTCCTGGAGCACTGAGCCATTGTTTATTCATCGGCGCATTGGCATTCAAAGTGCATCCTCACTGTTCTCTCTCATAACCAACAAGTTGCAATTTTTATGCATGTGAAGGTTGAAGGCAAATTATTAATGGGAGACCGGACCTGAGGAAAAGAGAACAGCCTCCAGCAAAACGGTTTACGTTGAGAGCGATCCTTGTCTATAGGCTATTGAATTCACTAGATCACAGCGAGATGTGCATGTATTATTCAACGTTTCAGAGAAAGAATTGTTGCCCTGCTAGACAGCCATCTGCTTTCTGGACATTGTGATGCATTTGAGACATGCTACCTTTCAGGATCCGGTTACAGTCTTATTTTTCAGCGGGGGGGGGGGGGGGCAAATAAAATGAGTGGAAAAACGGCTCTCTGGTGTCCCTACCAGCAAAAGGTGTTAAAGTAAGAATTATCTGAGCAGAAATTGCGTGCGTGTGTCGTGTCTTGGCTTGTCTGAATTGGAAGAAATGGTGAGCAAGTTGAGGTTCAGCTGCACATGGGGGAGAACTTTCACCTGTGTGAGAAATTATTCAAGAACATCTGGTGTCGTCCAGATGCAGAGATGGAATGTGTGAGGCGTGTGCTGCCAAACACCAGCAGGTGCAAGGTGAAAGGACTGCCACCTCTCCGGGGGCAGGTGATCTGCGGGATAATAGTTGCCCCTACACACACCTGAGGAGATTACTCTTTAGAATTGCACACAATTGTGCATTATAGACTTTCTATATTCTGGAAGAACAATTTCAAATCCTTAATGGTTCCTTCTGTGAGTGCAGTCTGCAGATTTAGCAGTAATACAGCACATGGCAGGAGCTGTGTTTCCCTGGTTCACCGCACTTTAGTGGGCCAATAAAGAACCGTTTTTGGTTGTTCATTACAGTCTAATGTTCCATTACAAAACATTATTGGAACGTTATGAATGTACACTTCCTCATTGTTTCTTTGATGGATCTTGACTGAAGTGCAGAGCATATGGTGGAGTAAAAGCCCATACTTCCAAAAAAGATATGAATCCTGCTGTGGCTTATTGTGGATTTTTTTTTTTTTCTCTTGTGAATATGAATAAATCGTCTTTTAAAATACTGCAACTATAGATAGCACTGTGTGATGGCCTTAAATTGTGCCTTAAAATAGATGTTTTAGTGAGCGCATCATCTCATTACAAGCTAAAGCATCCATTTTTTTTTTGGCGCTTTCCCTTGTTGGTGTGACGGAGGAAAAGTCTGATCCGCACTCTGCGCATTCTGGCTCGGTGCCACATTATCCTCTGTGTTGACGATTGGGAGATGAGTTTCACAAGAGCTAAACAAGTAGACGGCAGTTTCTACTTTTAGGCACGTTATCTTTCCAACATCTCACTGATTATGTAGAATCCGCAGCCGTCTGTGCCAATGCCCTGTGCATTTCAGTTTTTGTATCCAATGCTTGATATATTTGTTGCCAGAATAACAGACAGAGAAAGTTCTCAGAGATCATCTATGGCTCACTTAATTACCTAGTTAACATGACAATGGATTCTAATTTAATTACAGCCACCAAGAGAACCTTGTTAGTACGTCAGGCAACCAATTACGCCCTGGCTATGGACAGAAATATATATTTTATTCAAGTGTATCCATGGTTTTTGAAATAGAAAATCAGCATGCTTTTTTTTAGAGGGAGCAGCGGTGGGAGGGGTGGAGGAGAACCCGGACGCAATGCTTTGTGATTGAATAAGTGATTAGACCTCAGGTTTACACACAGGCTCCTCACTCGCAGTAATGGCTGCCTGTTAGGGCTCAGTTTTTTTAATTTGACATTCACATACATATCAAAGTGACTAAGCAACCAGAAGACTGAGTGCTGGCCCAGACAATGCAAGGCTCCTTTTCATGTTGCAAATAACGCTCTTGACCTTTAAATGATGAATAATAGCCAGAGAAACAGAATGTAATTATCCAAGGCATTACAGTTGGTCCAAAAGCCACCAGTTGAATAAGCTGTTGCCATGCAAATCCATTTGGGGGCATTTACTTGTAAATGATACATCTGTTATTTTTGGGGCATGGCTCTATAGTGCTGAATACAGTTCGATGATTTTGAATTTAGCAAATGGTTAAAACCATAAGGCATTGCTAATGAGGAAATGAGAACAAAAGCCACAGAATTCAAACTGTTCCAGAGAGTGGGTTTTTATCCATCAGAAATATAAAAAAGAAAAACTCCCCATCTGGATCACTGAGCATTTATTGTAACCATTGGAAGAGAGGCCAGAGTAAACAAGCTCATGCTCTGTTGATGTGCAGACTCAAAGGCTTCACTGGTGCTAATGTTGTTGCCACTGCTGCAGGTGAGCACCACACTAATTCATGGTTTGTCAGTGATCCTAAAGATAGACAGGTAAGATAATCGGGGTATGCAAATTATATGTTATAAAGGCGACTTACAACTGAGCAGAAATGTAATTACAATGCAGTCATTTAACCAACCAGAGCAGGGAGCTTCACTTGCTTCATGCTTTACCTTCTGTAATTGCACAAGTATTTAGTTTATGCATTTAAGGATTTCATTTCTACGTTAAGAAACAAAGCATGCCCTGATATAATCTCTCTTTTTTTAGATTGGACTAAATCAAATATGCTTTAGGGAGGATGCGGAAATGTTTTCTAAAAAAGTCTTTAAGGTCACAGCAACTACAACTACTTTGCAAACACATGTAACTGGTAATATGGTTTAAAAGCAAACACATCCCCCCCCCCCCCTCTCTGTTGTTTATGATTCACGCTTTCGTCATAATTCGAATGATAAGATTAAAGTTTGTGGTGAGCTCATCTTCCAAACTACATCTTATGAATGAACGCTAATAGAAGTTCACCAGGCTTCTATTAACAATCTTTTTCGCCATTAAAATAATTAGAGGTAATTAATGCCGACATGGATCAACTTCACATAGAAATGCAGTAAATTTCCACAAGAAACTGCATGTTTTCTTTCATATAGAGCAAAACAAACCTCAACCATATGGAGCAGGAAGTGACAAACTGTCTTCAATAAGGGCCTAATGATGTGTTTAAAGGTAATTATCGTCATAATTGGAAGACGTTCACCCTCACATTTGCTATAATTACTCAAGGTCTAAAATAAAATTCTTAAAATAACCCAATATTCTTGGTGCTACTACAATTCCTCAAAATACTAATTAACTGTTGTAGAAAAGTGTGTTCCATCTTGTTTCCATTAACTCGTCTCTTTTGTTCTTTTCTGTACACATTTTGTTCTTGTTTCAACGGCTCAGTTTTCTTTTGTTCACATCACAATGACTTGGTAAGAGTGCCTAAAACTGGGTACTCACTAAATCACAGGCTCAGGCTTTCATGTCCTAAAATGAATACCCAGTGATAGCACAAGAATTATGTGTCAGATGATGGCTTTCCTCGTCACTCTGCTTGTGTACAATCTGAACTGTGAACGTAAACTCGGTGCAGAAGTGTAGATGACCACAGAGGCAAACTGGATAAACAGCTCTGCTCAGCATTGTTATACCAAGCAAAAAAACGAATCCTTTGCACAGCTGAACAAATGAAATGAACACCAAACAGTTCTCTGTATTTGTCTGTAAACCTCTATATCCAATCTTCCTTAGGCTGTGCTGCCCTGCAGAGCCCAAACTCAGTAACTAGACTCATTGGTATTTTAACTATTAATCATTGCACCATAGAAATGTCGTTTTTGCCAAAGTAAAGAAAAAAAACAGCATGGACAAACAATAGAAAACAGAGGTAAAAGCCAAACTTCAGTGACTGTGCCCATATGTAGCCCTGGTTAAGGCAAGCCGATCAGATAAGTTGTCGGTTATTTACCCATTTTTTTACTGTTCCCTGGAATTGAAAAATCTAATTTGATGCTCCAAGAACATGGTAATTGAGTTGCTTATGGCTTAATCTTAAATCCGAATGGAGGAAATAGCTTGACAAGAACTAGTCCTGCTAACAGCCTAGCTTAACAGAGTAGCCTCCACCTCTCGTGGAATTAACATGGTTTCATCTACAGTAGCCTCGCTAACGCACATTTAAAACATACACATCTATATTAAACTAGCAGTGTTTTTATGTTTTATAAGGAGGATAATTGATAATTAGCATAACAAATATAATTCAAGTTAGGGTGGGTTGTTATTATATTTGTTAAAATTCTCTTTACATCTCAATCAACAACAAAAAAAGGAAACATATCTGTGGCTGTCGCAGGCCTGTAATAATAAGCCAATCATTTCACCTGGCCTGAATAAAACGACACAGGCTGCTAGCTTGACAGCTTTGAGGACTAACAATGGCCGTGTTCATAGTTATGTACGTTATGTTTATGTTCATAATGATGATTTTGGGGGAGTGGCTTTGGGCGGAGGCCTGAAGGTTATGGCTGTCAGTGTTGCCGACTTGGCGACGTCCTTGCTAGATGTATTGACTTTTGGAGCTAGTGCTGCTACTTTCATTGGAAAAGAGTACTTTCAAAATCTAGCTTACAGCTCCTGGAACGTCCAACGTGGCAGACCCCAGAGCTATGAGGTTTTACAACTTGTATAGGACTATCCAGGCTGACGTCATGCAGTGGCTACACATACTGTAGTTGCTGGTGAGCAAAACACCCACAGCGGCAACGACGATTGAAAACTCGCCCCTATCAGTCAATTTTGATTGATATTGAAATTATCACTTTTGCATCATTATTCTTATTTTCATTGACAATATATTGTCCTGTGATCATGTCACGTTTGCGGGTATCTGTACCTAACAAAAATGTTTTCATAAGTCTGTAGAATGTAATGTGTTGGCAAGTCAATATTTGATTAAAAATGATAGTTTGACACATCTTTCACCTTTTAAAGGGAGCTGCTCGCTCCCCAAATTAGCACCCGACCTGCATTTGTCTTTGCCCGTTTGTGACACAGTAGCCTTTGCTGTTGATTGGCAAAAAAAAGCATATTTTTAAATTAATTAATTTGGCAATCGGATGTAAAATTCCGATTCTGATAATTATAAAACTTTTGAATATCACAGCCGATAATCGGCCAGGCTGATAATTGGTCGAGCCCTATTTTTTAGGAATTATTTAAGACCTGTGAGAATTATTAATAATTGTTATACGTCTAAAGTTTTGTAAGTTAAACAACTTGGCAAAGAGCCTTCAAACCTTTTGCTTTAATCAACGTACTGTTTCTGCAGTTACTGCTGCCTGTCTTTGTAAGGCAGTGCAGTGTCACTATCTTCAACTCTTATTTCAAAGGAGAGTGACTGAAATGGTCACAGAGCATGAAACAGATAATGTTTCAACTTATCCACATCTTCCTAAATGGAATTGAATTTTAAGTTAGTTCATTCAAGCTGATGAACTTCATCCCATGATGCCTTTCTTTTCAGGAGGAGGCCCTGTGTTTGAATTCAATGCAAATTTAATTAAAACATGTACTTTTAATTACCTAATTAATTAATTTAACAAGTGAAAATAGACTCAGTGTGATAAATTATTGAGGCGGCAATGTTCCTGCAGCAACTGGCTCACCGAGGCTCCCTGTGACTGACTTCAAGGCTGTGTACAGCATTTTTTTTAAGACTGTAACAGCCTGTCCCACAAAAATAGAACACTTTCATATTTTGACAGCAGAAACACACACAAACTATAAGTGGAAAAACATCCATAGAGGCATTGCAGTGCATCAGAAAGCAGCTCGGTGACTAAACAAACTCGTAACGCAACAATAGCATTTTTTACTGCTTTCTCAAAAAGATAATCAAGAACAGCTATCTAAGTGTTTCAAATTAAAAATTTACTTTAAATGAGAATTAATTATGCATCAACAATGCTAATTATGATAGAAAGATTAAATGCAGACATAGCAGAATAAAAGATGAGAGGAGAAGATTGGGAAATGTTTGCCTTGCTTATTGTATCTGGGCGGTGGCTATGAAGCGGAACATCGATGTAAATTTGGCAAAAGAAAACTTGTCTTTGCTTCTGCAGAAAGGAGTCACCTTGAGATTTGGTTGAGGGAACTTCAGAGAATGTTGCTTCAAGCTTAGGCTCAGCAGATAATTACGGATTTCCTGTCTGAAACACTTTTTTGGGATGGGGGGGGCTGGGGGTGGCAGAGAGAACTTTTTCTTTTTTTTTTTTTTTATAGCTTTTTCTAATTAAACGCACATAAAACTTTCACATCAACATCCAACACATTCGCTCCCTCTGGTAAACATCAATCTCTGATTAAGTATCAGCGTATTAAACATCAAGCAGCAGCATCGCTGACATTAGAGCCTATAGTGCTGTTCACAGCATCTTTCAGGTTTCCAGTTAATCACCTCACAAACACATGCGGCTCTTCTCCCTGACACTTTCATACAGGATTAACAGGCTGCTTGTGTGCTTTAATTAATGCAGATTTCTCTGGGTCATACTGTAGCAGTCGGAGATAATTGTGTCGTGGTTATCGCAGGCTTCAGGTGCTTGTCCTTCATCATTGTGTAAAACAACTAGCTCATCTGTTTCACTGAAAATGACTTGGCATATCCCCCCAAAAACATTAATAGTTGGTTTATGATTAGGATTCTTTAAGCCATTTTTGTTCCTGCATGTTACCTTCTCTTACAGTGTTTACAATGGCTTCGGTTCAGTTTTCACAATATGCTGTCCTAAGTACCACTACGTTTCAGAGGGAAATGATGTGCTTTTTACTGCAATACATCTATATACAACTAATAAATGATGACGTATTATTATCGATGAATCTACCCTCCGGTTATAAAGTAGTAGCTGAAATTAGCTCCATCTGCTGCAATATGTGACGCTTACCCATTAATGCAACACTTATTATAATCCAGTAATATAGATGTATTATACTGAAAGGAGCCATATGTGTACTTTTACTCCTACTCTTATACCCTAAGTATATTCTTAAACTAATACTTGTGTACTTTTACTTAAAAGTGCTAAATAGATATTTAGCAAAATTGCCATTTGCTAAAGAGAAACTGGACGACAGTGGTGTGTGCTGCCTTATCCAATATGAGGTCTGCTGGTATTCGGATTGTTATATGTTGTATAAACAATTCCCCTGTAAGCTGTAGTGAGGCAATTTTAATTTTGGCTAGAGGCTCTTTTATCTTATATGAAATTGTCAATCTTATGTACAAAAAGCCTGCGAGCTGTTCTATATAAAGAATGAAAATGTAGTTTAAAAAGCAACATACTGGAGGGATTTGTCCCCCTGTTAATAACCGAATCAGCCATTAAATAAGTAAATAAGATTGGTGCAAGTCTTAGTATTTGTTCTGAACAGGAGTGAACATAGAGGGAGATAAGTGTGCAGACACTTGTTTCGTTTGCCTTTGTTCACTCACTATTTATTCCCACATCATTTAATTATACCTCAGCCAAGCCAAGTGCTACATGCCATCAATCTCAATCAATCAATTAGCCAACTAAACAAGCCATGCTCAGACATTCGTTCACTCTCAATTTCCCCATTGTGCTAATTACACTTAAACATGCCATTCCAAATTAAAATTGAACATTTAAATGGGATTAATATTATCTAACTGAAACATCACCCCTCTACATTCATGCATTCATGATGCACTGACAGCTGGTACAGACAATCAGCAAATGCCTTGCTTCATCTTTCAAAATTTCAATAGGCAGGTATTAATGTTCCTCGAGGGAAGCATTGTATTTCAATTATTGTATGAGTAAGGGAGAAAAGTGGCTGGTTTCTAAGGTTAAACTATTCCCATTAAAGTTTGAATAATGTTATTGACCTTTACCTGGGATGGATCACTTAAATTAATGGGAAATGGTGGCACTGACAGAATTATGATGACAGAATTGCTTTTGGTTATGAACTCGGTCTTGTTCCTCGAAATACCTATCAATTTGTCAAATCACTGACATCCACGTGTTCAGCTGGAAACCTTAACAGGGACCCCCGAGCCTGTCGGTGTCAGTCTTTGTGTCCTTTAAAACGTTACTCGCCTCTATACCTTGGTGCATGTGTCAGTCACTCAGATTGCTGCTGCAGCTGCTGTTGCACATCAAATTTACATCGGTATCGTGTTTTTTTCCTTTTTCCCCTTTCTTCTTTGCGAGTTTGACAAGTATCAGCGGCTCGAGATAAAGTGAACAGGTTCAATCCAGCTAATGTATTCAGCGCGTTTAAAACAGGCCGAGAGAATTTTCACAACAAATACAAGTTAATAAATTATGCTGCCTGTGTCTCCGAGCAGGACGGAACTACAAAGTGAAACCATGTTTTTTGATCAAGTCACAACAGCACAACACTTTAAACATTGATATCTTTTTTATTAAGACAAGAACTCTTCTTATTTTTTTTTTCTTTTGTAAAAATGTTGGTGTAAACCAATACAAAATATGCATGGCCATATGAGAAACATCCTCTTCACTACACAAAAAAAAAAGTCACCTGGGTACAGAGAGAAATTTAAGGTTCAACAACAAAACAACCATTTTGGGGGGTAAGAAAAGAACCAACGCCCACCCCAGCCTACCCCTCTCCCTCCCTCCCCAGGCTTTAAACATGAGTTCCATCCAAATATCCAACACATGTTGTTACAGATCATTCTTAAAACTTCATGTCACAGTAAATACACCATCTTTTCATTTATGAAAATGCATGGATGAATCAACTGAATGCAAACAGATGCTTGATTGACTGTCTGTGGTCACATCCTATAATTACTAAATAACCGATACTGTATGAGCAAAGTGTTGAGGTGGAGGAAGAAGAAGAAGAAGTTTCATGTGACTTTGTTGACACTGACTGTACATAATTTTTGTCTGCTTAACAAATCTAGTTTTCTTTCTTTGTGAACTAGGTCTATGCAAAATAATATTTAACGTTTACTGTAACAGTGCACCATATTAAGAACACAAAAACATGTACAAATGAGAAAAAAAACATGTGCATCTTGTGATTTCTTCACTGTTTGAATAGCTGTGGTACTACAGTATATACTTGGGGCCTTTAATTTGCATTCTACCTGAGATGCAAAAAAAAACACAACTATTAACACTCGTGAACCTGAGAGAGTGAAAATAAACATACTAGATATCAAGTATTTAAAACAAATCAAAATATTGAATTAGAACGATACCATTTTTTTTTACGTTCCGCGATTAAAAGCAGCAGTCACTTTATACCCATTTAAGATAAATATCAAACCTCAAAGTAAAAGGTCATGCACATAACTGTTTCCATGACTCTAAAATGTACTTTTATTATAGCTTAATATAGCTATTAGTAGCGTGTTCCTCTCTGACATTACTAGCAAGCCTTGCCCTTGAAGATATCCAAATAAATAAATGAAGTAAAGTGGGGAAATAATAATGACCAAATTGAAACAGATTTCTGATCACTAATTAAGACAATAAATACTACATCCTGGCATAGAACATTCTAGTCAGTGGAAGCTGCCACACCGCCATGATTAACAAGGACATGTATTTTTTTTTTTAAAACTCGTTCCAGTTTTTATGCTCCAGGTCGTAATTGTGATGGAAGTCTACGGTGCGTGAATACAGACAACCTGGATGAGTATTGGACCTGTAAGTTATAGAAAGAACAGCTATATACACGATATATACGGTAAGAGTGTACATGAGGATACTGTGAGATACTAACCATATGCCTCAAAATCAAAGAAGGCACTAAATTAAGTCCTTCAGTCCTTTCAATGATAAGTATCAAGAGGTGGGTTTAAGGCAGTGGTTATCCTTTTTCGTAGTACATTTACACTTTTTTTGTCTTATTCAGGCAATACAATGATATCACTCACTTATTACCAAACAGGCTCTTTCTCTTCTAGCTGTGATACACTGCGTCTCTGTCTGATTTGTTTTGGTGGGTGGAAAAAATAAATTTGCAAAAGTAGACGGCTTGTGTGTGAAGGTTTGAGCCTGCAGATGACAGTAAGAAAATGATCTTTCCCCAAACCAAGTCTAAAGCTTGACGCACAATCTTTGGTAACTTGTAAGGCAGGGAGCCCCTTGCAAGTTATCAAAGACAGCCCAAAGGTAACATGTCTTTACAGACAGCAAGGAAATATAACCGATTCATGTTTGCAGTGATTGAATTTCTTTATACTCAAATATGGGCAAGGGCAAAAACGTACGGTATATTTAGCAAGGATTTCTAATCCAGGAAATAAGCAGTGAAAAGCTGTATTTATTTCCCCCCACTTACTCTGGGTATTCACATGGAAATACCGTGATACTTTAAACATCACTGAAAGGAATCTTTGCCACTGAAAGTGTAACAATCGTTCTTCCCTTTAACACCGTACAATCTCAATAATAAAATAAAAACAACACCCCAACGCCCTGGAAACAGTTCCAGTTAATTGGTTGGTGTACTGTATTATCAAAGAAGAAAGAAAGAGGAGCACTCCGCACAGTGGACATTCAGCCTTTGCTGTATAGAAGTAATATTCACTGGATATACGCACACTCGCATAATTACTATATTTGGTCCAGGGTCGACCGTGTGGGTGATATAAAAATGTGAAGAATTCCATGTTTAGCACACACAGCAGGCTGTACCAATATCCAACAAATAATACATTTTAATGAGAGTTTATGATCTATGCAGCTGGAAAAGTCACTCTTTTACAGTAGGTACTACAAGGTTGATGTAATTATAAAGTCAAAGTAAAGTTTGACCCTAAAACCCATATAAACGCATATACGCATCTACCATATATAGTCTTTTGGATCGGTACTTATCAGCTGTTTTTGGTCCATCCATCCAAAGGATGATAAGAAAAATAGTTCTGACAAAAGAAAGCTAATAATAACTCACGCTTGGAAAGAGGCGCTGTTTTTAAAGGAGTAGTTCGACATTTTGGGAAATACACTTTCTTACCAAGAGAAGATCATTTCCACTCTTCCAGTGTGTGTGCACACTTAACATGAATATACAGCCAGCAGACAGTTAGCTTTGCTTAGCACAAAGACTATGATGTCAAATAATGTCGAACTATTGCTTAGATTTTTTTCTCTGCTGACAAAAAACAACAACAGATGTAAGTAAATGTAATCTGATATGGTTGATTCACTGCTGTCCTCTTAATCAGCAGAAAAAAACCGATACAGAGTTGGAAAAAAGGAATAAGTGCTTCCGATTTTCTCTATAAAAACTTTTATTCTATATCATGGCACATTACAGCTGTCAAGATGTCTGACTGTACTCCACAATACCCTAAACAAATACTAAACTGACCTCACATCTACTAATTGTCAGATGTTCTCTTAAAACCAACGAGCGACCAGTTGTACTTTGCGGTTCAGTGTGAAACGATACTTAACGGCACTCCTACTTCACTTTCAGGAACAAATACATTCTATGATGAGCATGATTACTCACAACTGTTACATTAGTAATCAACACAGTGAACCTGACCTCGAAGGGAGGGTGACTGAAATCTGCGCTGGAATACTATATGCTGAAACTGAACTGTGATGCGTGTTTGATTTTGAACCAGCAGGGAGAAATGTGTTCCAGTTACTAAACTCTGTAGATGAGTCGGGAAAGAAAATAAACTGTGTATGAGCTGGCTACTCAGATCTGGGTACATGAGCTAAAAGCTAGCCGCAGAACACATAGACAATCACCAGGCCCATTTAAACTCCGGAAGCCAAATGCAACAAAGGATCGGGTGGGTAACATTGAAAAAGAAAAATCCAATCCAACAAGCATGAGAAGGGGGGAAAAAACAACAAAACAAAGAAAAGAAATAGAACAAGGCACAAAATTGTCTGTAAAATAATTGAACTGTACAGAATAGGCCCCAGCAGTCCAGGAAGGGTCGGATAGGAGACTCAGCAAGGCCTCTTCTTACCACTTGGCCATGCCAGTCCAACTTTCCACTTTCTTTTCTTCCTCTTTAAATCTCGCCCTCCCCACTCCCCAAAGCCTTCGCGTAACCAATCAGAGTTAGACATAATGCTCTCCTACAGCACCACCACCACCAGCATCCCCACCCGTCTCTCCTGGCCTGTCCAGTTTAGATATAGTACTCCTTCTTCTCGTCCGAGTTGTTGTGTCCGCCCTCCGCATTGATGATGGCCGTGTCTGCGTCGGCTGCATCGTCTGCCCCTTTGGCTTCATGTGTGAAGTAAGTTCCTGCAAAAGCACAGACAAGTACGGGCAAATTAGCCCCGCACCTCGTCCACCTCATGCGCACTTCAATCCTATTTCACTCCAATCGCAACCACAACAAAAAAAGCACTTGAACGCAGATGTGTTCATGATCAAGTATGATTGCACTGCCGATGCCTTACCTTTGTGTCTGGCAAAGTATCGACCAAGAACAATGAGTGCACAGAGGATGGCAAACATCACCACGGCAACCACTCCTCCGATGACAGCGTGGTCAATTTTCTGCGGTGCCCCCTCGCCGGCTCTGGAGTCTGAAACCAGGACAATAACCGTAAATAATGTCACGATCAGTAAACCGTTTCAGTCACTAATACATTCACACAGACGTGGACCACACTGGAAGCTGTGGCCATTAAATCATTAGGCTGATAAAATAAACTAAAATGGTTTGTTTTCTCTCAGAAGCATTTTAGCAGGACCTAACCTCAGGGGAAACACTTGAAAAGGCTGTTGAGAAAAATGCCAGCTTATGTATGTTGATTACCAATAAAAATGGATGGCTAATGGTTCACAATTTGAAACCAAACATCGCACTACTAACCTATTTAGTTCTGCCAATAATTCTTGCTGAGAAATCACAATATCAATATCGGTCTCGTGTACGGCAAATATGGAGCTCCAGCAAGCAGCCGGTTAGCTTAGCATAAAGACTGGAAACAGCTAGCATGGCTCTGTTAGAAAACACCATTAACGGAACCTGTAAAGTGCCCTAATTAACACATGTCATCTGTGTAGTCCATACAAAACCAGAGTGTAACTGATTCTACAGCAAACTCTAGGCAAGATGGTGTGTAAGCATATTTGCCAAACTATTCCTTTTAATAAGATAAAAACTGTATCTATTACTTGAACATGTTTGAAATAAAGTCTGATGGCCCCCAATGTTATAAAACCATATATTTGTGATGTTATGCTGTTGTACCAGGCTCTCCTTATATGAACGCTTTCAGTGCTTCAAATAGCTGAAATGGCTGCCCGAGCCCCTTGACTGAGCGATTTTGAAAAATGTTTTAAGACAGTTATTTCACCATGAAACAGTAGACACCGTCTGCAATTTCATCGAGAGTTCACACACTGTAAAATACATTGTGATTTAAGAGGCCATTTCTGGAAGTTATAGAGCTCAATCATCAGAAATAGACACAAGTCTGGAGATAAATTGGCACCCGGTGTCCCCATGCAGAGAAATACATGGCTGCCTCAGGTGTCAAAGAGTATCACTGTCTAGCATTTAGCCAGATTTATCCGTGCACCACAGTAGAACAAGGCAAAATTTGAAGCCTTTAAATTTCCAGTCTCAGAATAGTTCACAGGCATTTATCAATAGTCTATATCTGTGCACATTTGGACTGATGGATGAGTGGCAGGCGAGGGAATGGCTGCACTGTTCTTTGCTGCATGAGAGAGCAGCTCAATTTTCCATCAATCTCACTAGCCATGCTCTGAACTTGAATGATTTTGATAAAAGACGAGCGAAGAGAGCAGAAATTCTCAACACTGTGAGGGAGTAATAAGTCGAGTTGAGGGGTCTAAGACAAGTGCCATTCACGACACACCCCCCCCCCCCCCCCCCCCCCCCCAAAAAAAATAAAACCTAGTTCAAGTTGCATTCAGCTCAGCACAAGGACATTTTGGAAGTGCATTAGCTAATTACTGAGAAAAGTTTTTTTTTTTTCAGTTGAGCGCCCACTTAAAATGGACTCGTCTGTGTCCGGCTAAGTGAAGCAGAGATGCGCAGGGCGCCGTTTGTTTACTGTGTCGGCGATGTCAGATAGCACAGCTCATTCCCCGTTGAGAGGAAACGGCCCATGCTCCATGCTAATGAACATTCACCAATAAATGGCCTGTGCACATTCCTAGTCTCCCCCCCCCCCCCCCCCCCCCGCCTTCCTGCCCTCACCTTGTTCCCCGCTGTCTTCCTTTTGACACATCCGCAAGGAAACATGCAGGGTCTCAGCCGCCTCCGCACACCGAGGGAGAGTTTTATTAACAGGTAGAAAAATTTGCCCAGGGTAAGCACCTAGACTCTATCACAAAAATGTCAAACTAAAAAATCCCATAACACCTACAGTATCAACCGCTATGGTTGGTTGCCGGCATTAAGCACACTACTGAACACTGGTTTTCTGTTTGACAGTTCTGTATTTATTACAAGGGAGGGCCGCAAAAACATGATCTCGAATTTAATATAAATGTTACTGTTGTGTTCATTTTCATTTATTTTGCAGTGTTGCTGCAGCCTGCATTACATTGTAAGGCGATTATGAGAGATGTTACATAATGCAATGCAATACAAAGGTCTAAAGCGTATTGTAAGCTGATTTTAAACATCACTAGTCATGAGGTGTACTACTCCGCCAGTGAAAACAGTCGTACAAGATATTCTGAGGCTCTGAAGCAAGATTTTCTCAAGTCTGAAAATGTCATTAGAGTTATATCACATTTACAATTGTTGAACAGAAAGCATTCAATAACAATCATTTTAAAGATGGGTGCATTTACCAGTCAGGCGGGGTCTTACAAAAAGACGCAATTGAATGTATTATGGGAAATGTAGGATCTCGTGTTTTTGGAGCTTGATCCAAATTAGGGACTAAAAGTTATGATATCTCAGCCTCTGTTGCATCAATTCTGTCCATTTCTTTGTAATTTATCAAATTCTATACCTAGCTCACATGAGAACTACCCCTTTCATAGTTACATAACGGCATTTCCGAAGTTATTTGAACCCAAACCTCGACCTTTTCCTAAATCTAACCAAATAGTTTTGTTGCCCAAACCTAACAAAGTTGTTTCCTGTGAAGACGGAAGTTTGTATTGAAAGCCTGTATGCATGTAACGAGTGGAAATTGACACGTGTTGCTGGACATTCATTGGAAATCGTGAGGATATATTGAACTACCCCATCATTCTGTATAGTGCTTGTATTCAAAGCGCTGTGGAGTTTGCCTCTCATTCACTGACCATTGGGACCAATTTTGATTTAGTGTCATGGACAGGAGGAACCCCTTGACCTTACGATTATTGAGTGACCCACTTTACTGATCTACAGCCACCGTCTGTCACCTGTGTGTCCCCCAACTTAATGGATCATAAAGTGCAGGGCTTCCCCTTTTATGCTGCTGCCAAATCTTATTTTTCTCACAGGTGGACAAAATAACGGGATCATCCTACGACATAATCACAACAACAAGAGCACACATTCAGTTGATTCAGTACGTCCATGTGCTCTGCCTTTTTTGTAGATGGTGTTCATGTTATTTTCTCCCCTTACTGCATTTGGGTAACAGAGTTCAAAGTGAATTTCGGACTCCCAATCTGTAGGCTACCTGAACAGATCTCTGAGCAGAGTTTCTATATAAAGTGTCATTGCTATCACTAATCTTCTTGTGTAGATTAGTTTGTCATTCCGTGCTCTAATGCACCCAGGATCAAGAGTGTGATTCCCTCAGGCCGTCCATGTTCATTATATACAAATCCGGAATACAACACAGTGCTTCGACTAAAATAAAAAACCTGCAAATGACAGACAGCGTTATTACAGCAGCCTTTGTGGCCTCACACTTGAAATAAGTAGGATTTGATTATGTCTGTAATGTGTCCATACTGCCGGCACAGCTCTGCTCACGGTGGGGGAGTGCTGACATGCCCACACCGGCGTCCTGACAGGATGTGCACAGCCGTGGGGATTTATGGGGGAATAAAGAGGATTTGCAAGCAACTGATGCCCGTGTCTGCGCGACAGTGAAATCTGCTCCGCTGAACTCCCAGTACTGCATGCTTTACAGCCGCACCTTTCCGTCTCTGTACTGGAATGACTAATTGCCGCTCTGGTCACCATCCTATCAGACTATCTGTCAAAGCTGCAAGCTTGTCACCAGGCTGATAACATGGAACATAATTTCATTTTTCCCATATTTTTTTCTCTTAATAGTTTTCTGCTCACATAACGAGGCATGTCTCACACACACACACACGCGCGCGCTTGCCCACACACACAAACACATTACAATTTATAGATGTAATTACATGGATATAATTGAAACAATGACTCTCTTGCATTGAAAGAGCACAGCCATCACTTGCACTGAATAGACTCTCACAGTAACCTTTTCCTGTACAGTGGCAGGACAATTGGGCAGTGCTGCGGAATCAACTTGAGGACCGTCAATAGCCATTTTGCAGCATTGAACTGCTAACATCCGTGGCTTTTGTATTCGTTGCTGTTCTAAAAAGGAAATGAACGTAATGAGATGAGCAAAAATGGGCAATCTCCACCAAATAATGTTTCGTATTGCTGTTGTAGCAGACCATCAACGGAGCACAATATTGTCTTCCGTTGAATACCAATGCCACTGCTCGCTCACTAAATAGATTCTCTGAGTTCTTTGTAATAACCCGAAGGAGTGATTTAAAGATGTGCAAAAACAGCTATGACATTTGACGGAGGCGATGAAATACAAGTAAAGGTCTGACTACAACTAATAAAATGGCAAATGAATGGAAATTGTGACAGCGAACTTGAACTCCTCGATTGCAGTTTATTGTATCTTTTAAGATTGGCAAACTTCTCCGCACAAAAGCCGGTAGCACTCTTCTCCACTTCATACTTCGCCTTCAACGTGTTTTCAAGGCAAAAGGAAGAGGTTGACAAAAATAATAGGAATCGGTTGCTCTCTTCCCAAAGTTGCTGGCATGTAACGTTCCACAAAAGTACACCTTATCAGCCCAAAAATGAGGACACGATGCGAGTTCATTGGCAGGTAACATTCAATCTACAAACCCTAAAGTGCTAAGTAGAGCTCTCGTAATAATTTACTACTGCCCCATGAAAAAACAATATTACTGCAGTGAAACACTCATTTAACTTCAGGGTGGGCTGGCTTTACTAACCTATTCATTGGAGACCAATTACAATGGACCATTACAATATTTTCTTACTTTATAACTGTTTAAAGGAAAGAAAGAAAAAACTCAGGTCAGAAAAAACACAATTTCAACTGGGAATCAGAGTAAACAAATGTGAGGGGGAAAAAGTAATTAGCATTTCTAAATGACTCTTTAATTTTTCCAATGAAATACTTCGAAGAGAAATGATACATGTGAGAGTTAAAACAACGCTAGTAATTGTTTAATGGCTCATTATGTTGAATACTAAATCCACTCATAACAGTTTATGTTGAAGTCAAAATCTTATGTGGAGTTTAGGGCTTGAATCCCAGGACTACACAGCGGTGGAAAACCTGCCAACACCTCACATGCAGCAGTGCTCAGGGAGGAAACAGCCAACAAAACATGCATGAAAACCTGCCAGATATGGATTCCTGAAATATCCTCTGGTAGAAAGTGACATGATCTACTCACTTTGAAAAAAAAAAAGAAAAAATCCATGTGTTTGTCAGAACAAAGAAAAGGGAACAAACCATGTATATTTTCTGTGCACCGCATGTTAAAGTACAAATCCCTGACGGCTTAGCCAAGCAAGCAATAAAAAACTATATTATGGTTTGTAGTACTATCAAGTCTTAAGAATGCAGTATATAGAGGCCAAACTCAGGTTCATGTGTAGTGTAATATTTGCTAACAAAGCTCTTTTTGGCATTTAATTTACAACTTGTATCCCTGTTGATCTCCGAAAACCCCCTTTACCTCATCACACCCCAAAGCTGTGTGATGTTTAGGTTTTATATTCCTTTTAGATAATTCAGCAGAGGTCCTACTGCAGCATGCTAAAATACAAACTTACCCTGGACTGCAGATTTGCAGAAACATAGGGTCTTTTTAATCAAGTCTTCAAAATAATTCCTTTGTTCCGTGTCTTTTGTCTGGATGCTTTCGACAAGCTGGGGGAGAGGGGGGTTACTGAAGGCTTAGCCGGGATATCATGTCCCTGCCTTGGATCATCTCTGAGCATCTGACGAGCTGGAGCATTATCGCCACAGACTCTCTTTATTCCTTCAGAGCGGGGGATTCTGGGTAAATTGAACCCCCTTCCCCAGAAATAAATACAGCCACTGACAAAGAACTTGCGGAGTACAATTTTTTTCTTCTTCTGTGATGCTGGAACTATCGACTGCCCATCTTGAAGACAATATTCTGCTTCATGCTAGAATTCCTGGTTCATTTTTCTGAAGCGGCTGCATACGACCGTGTTTAGTGCAATATGTCTGAATCAAGCAGTGATGGCTCCTGTCGCCAAAAAATGTACTCAAGTAAAAGTACTGTTACTTTGCAAAACAATAACTGAGAGTGTTAAAGTATTCTCTGACGTACTAACTTCAGACCAGCGTTTAATTTGTCTGCTGCTGTTATGGCTCTTTTAACGTTAGAGGCGTTCACATGTTGTGTCTAAAAACGCGTGGAAAACACCAACCGTACCGGTTTCATCCTCTCCTGCTGAGGCTTCAGCCATGCTGCTTTGAACAGAGAGTCATGTGGAGGCGTAGCTGCGGTAGGATAATGAATGTATCCAATTGTAAAGGAGTAAAAGTAATGATTTTTCTGTAAAAATCTACTCAAGTAAGAGTTGGAAGTCTGTTGCATTAAAATAATACCGTTTTCGACAAAAACTTACTTCAGGACATGTAATGGAGTAAAATGTAACTTGTTACTACCCAATTCAAGTATTTAGATCGGTGAGAAAAAAGTTCACACGCATCTGTCAAGTCAACTTAAAGCTTTTTGTTTTAGTGTAAATATGCAATAATAAACATATGGAGAGAAACAAGGTCTGAAAACACATGAAATAAATATTTCTCTGGAAGAGTGACTTATCTCTCCCATGAGGTCTACACATACACACACACACACATGCTCGCTCGCTGCATCTTTTGAGACACTGAAAGACCTAACAATGTGAACTGTTGTGAAACCTTCTGAACATGAAACAGCATAGACACAAAACAAATGTGAGATTCTGTGCTTTAACATCCCCCACTGCACAAAACCATATTAAGGTCTTGAACTGATGCTTGGGTTTGCAAGGCAACAGCAAGAGGAAAAAAACAACTTAACAGAGAGAAGAAAAATCCAGCAAGGAAAATCATAGCATTTTGGAAATTAAATCCATCTATTATGAACAACAAAACGGGGAGGCAGTGGGCTAACAATATTCAGAAACTCCCTTTCACGTTTTCTTTCAGGAAAAATAGTGTCCACCTGCTGCTTATGTGGATTAGTAAATGACAACAACTTGAAAGCTTAGTGTATTCATTTAGTAAGTTCATCCCAGTCAAAGTACACTGAAAATCATTATCAGATCTATGTGGCGCTATCAAAGTACAGCACAAAAAACAATGTTTTAAATGTACAATCCAAATTCAAAACAGGTGTTTTATACAATCATCAACACTAGAAAACAATTTATTCTACTGTGTGTTTATTTCTTATTTTTCTACAATCCCCATTATCTTCTGCCATAGCAGGTATTAATCTTGCCGGCACCCACACATTTAAACGTAAAAAACAACGATTAATAGTAGAAACAAGGTCCAAACTAAATTTTAATATTAAAATATATATAACTATGTTTATTTGTATTTTTGTATATATATATATATATATATATACAAAAACAACTGATCCTTATTCAACATGAGCATCAATGATAACACAACCATAGATTAAAGACAGATAAGACGACCCAATATCTATTGCGTGATCGTTTATGTTGTGCTTGCTTACAACTGTAATGTGTGAGGTGTTTATAGTTACGATCAGTTAACAAACACACAAAATTAAGATTTTATTTTTTTAATAATGAACTCAAACTCTTCAATCTTTATGTGGCAATGATTTAAATGTATGCATCCAAAAATGTACTGATTGGACCTTTAAAAATCAGGATACAATAGTAGTTCAGTGGCCCCTGATTACAACAAAAAATCCCAGCTGGTGGTGGGGGTGGCCATGCCAGTTCACACTCTGGTCATAATGAATGAATAAGAAATCATGCTGTATACTTCCTTAATAAGGGTGTGCTGTTATGCTGTTTAAGGTAGTGCAAAGCAATCTACCGTAAGCCAGTTTACCACTGCCCCTGTGACAGGGTATTTAGAAGAGTAGTGAACTGCAAGAAAGCTCAATTACATCCTCACAGCATGTACTGCATAAATCACCGTAAATCCTCTTCCAAGCCTGTCTTTTGGAAATTACTGGAATGTTACAGCAGAAACCACGGAGATGGCTGCATGAGTGTAACTCAGAGGAGAAGAGCTTAGGGGAGAAAAATGCAGAGTAGTGCACACTTCTGCAAAAGCAACTTCCTGTTTGACTGAGCCACACCCAGAGAGAGTCAGGGGGCTGAAATGAGGCTGTATCCATGCAGCTTGATTACTTTGCATGCTGCTAATAACTTCATTTGGGAGATATAGTTTAAAAAAAGAAGGCAGGTTTGAAGTAGGAATTTCAAAAATGAGAAAGTAATTTGAAAGATGCAATGAAGAAGAGCTGTGTCATAGTGAACAGATATTTTAAAAACAACCCAGGAGTCCACAGAAATATGACTGCAGACAAAGTGCCATTTATGTGACTACTGACCCTATTTTTTATAAATAAATACAAAATGCACAAACTAATTATTGAAAAGCCAATTATTTGATTAAATAACTGTTTAAAGGAATGCTATCTGAAATCTGCCACATCAGAATAGTGGAGCTTTTGATGCAGTCTCACACTGAGTTTCAAACTTATTATGTGCGTATTGCCACTTCAGATTTTAAGCCTGAATGAAATGCAGAGTGGTCATGACAAAAGGGCCAAAATTGCCGTATCTCTAAAGCAGCTATTGATAAACAGATCTATTCTTTAAGGATAGTTTTTTGTATTGAAATGTCACATGCTGGCATATCCAAATGTCAACTCCCAAGGTTGCCTCGCCATCTGTCTAGCGTTAGCGGTGCTTTAGAAATAATAGCGTTTTTCTTTTTAAATGGGTAATGTTAAAATACATTTTTGGAAGAGAGCTTAATCAAAGTATGAAATAGTGTGTATGGAAGATGCCAACAGGTTGCTCTGCTAATGACACCCCAAATGAACTGCCTTTCATTCATTTCATACGTCTTTGAGAAAATAGTTATTGATGTTTTTCGGCCTTGCAAAGACAAGATGTGACTGGCATTTGTACGGGAGATGTAAAGGGCATTATCATATGATGGATGGGCCGGTTGAGATATAACTGCAGATGCTGATAAGATAGCAGAACAACAAAGCAGAGTCTCTACATTTTCTCAGATCAAACATGTGACTGGAAAGGGCTATGACAGATGTCTCTGACAGCCCCGTGCTGCCCGTCCTCAATGTCACTTATCAGCAGCACTATCTGATTAAAACTGGCCATCTACAGTCTCCCTCAGCCTTAGGTACAAGCCCTCATTCTTTCTCTTCCTGGTCATCTGATCACACGTGCATTCAAGCTCACACACACACACACACGCACACACACACACACACACACACACACACACACACACACACACACAC
>NW_022280102.1:1313744-1405540 GCF_004355925.1 Anarrhichthys ocellatus | reverse complement strand
ACACACACACACACACACACACACACACACACACACACACACACACATGATTGCTGAGAGGGACAGTAGTGGGGGAATACAGTACCTTGTGTGTTGACTGGGTTGGTGGTGGGTGTGGGGATAGTAGTGGGAGCATCTAGATGAAAAGAGTAAAAAAAAATATAGAACATGTATAAGAAATAGGCAAAAGTCATTGAAGATGAGAAGCTGTACTATAAAAAAAAAAGTTATAGCATGCACACGTTTTATTTTTAAAGAGACAGGGAGCCTTGCACAGCGGTGCTTCAAGCTAAATGCTAAAGTTTGCATGCTAACATGCTCACAAGGATAAAAAGAATACAAGTATGCTAACCTGCGAATGTTTAGCACTGTCACTATGTTAGCTTATGTTAGCTCGCTAACATTTGCTAATTAGTACAGCTGAGGGCGTAAGGAATGTCATTAGCTTTGCAGGTATTTGGTCATGAACCAAGGCTTGGACAAGAGTTCTGACTTGATGATGCCACCAATAAAAAGTCAGGGGATCACTAACTTGTCGAAATTCAATTCAATATGAATCTGTGTATCAAATGTTATGTCAATAAATCATCAGCTGGCAAGATTTCTAACTCAATAATGTCAACCTCATGATGGTGCTACAGGGAATCAGGGGATCACCAAGGTCATGAGGATACATCGTATGGGAACCATGAATGTTCGTACCATAGAAATAAAATAGGAATAGAAGGAACATTCAATCAATGTAACAGGGTGGTCCGAGTGGCAGCCATTTTCATGTGTACTGTTGCCATTGTGACCATTGTAGCGGGCTAACTTCCGTATAAAATAAGCCGATTTAGGCCAAGTTGTGGACTCGCCGAGATGGGGCTAAAACAAATGTAGCACGTTATGAAGCGTCGAGGGTCAGACTAAAATAGTTCAATTTTACAACCCAACAACTCCACACTCACATGTCACAGCGTAGGAAAGCACATTGCTATCGTCAGATGATTGACAACTTTGTTTGGCTCATTTTCTGTAATCCGTGTAGCATTTGAGTATCATGGTATTGGCAAGCTAGCTAGCTAACTAGTAGACAGCTGGCTAGTTAGCATGCTTGCTTATTCCGCAATGCTTTAATGCTACACTGGTTACAGAAAATGAGCCTAACAGAGGGCTGGTGGCCAACGGTTCATCTGCCTCTCTTAATCCCATGTCGCTCTGGAGAAGGACAAGCTAGTTACCTAGCTAACTAGCCAGTCATCCATCTCCGGGTCTGCGCCCACTCTCTTTGCGGCGAGCACTTTACAGCCTCACTGATTTGATTGTCACCGTAATAACTAACAACAATAGCCATTTTCTTCTGTACTAGTCAAATGAAAATGGAAAACAGTTCAATGTCCGCTCCATACATATTCTATTTATATGGTCTGTACAAAATGTTGTGCCAGTCCATCCGATATTTCACTAAAACACAACTCTAGGTGGCGCAAGAGGACAAGTGACGGGGCTCACAAAATCATTAGCCTATATCCTTTAGGAATTATTGTCTGTATAAATTGCCATGGCCATCAATGCAACAGTCGACCAAGAGACCGTCATTGCCATGCATAGGACCGTGCCTATTACAGCCTGGCTAAAAACAAAAACAAAAAGACACTAATAATTCACTGTGCTGGGGTTGTATTATATTCTAATATGGTAAGCTATTGTATTTATTTTTTTGAAACATTTTCTAATTAATTATGAATAATAATACCAGGCAATCATGGAAAGGTATTGCTATTTTCCTCGGTTGCCTGCAATAATTAAGTCAAACTGCAAATTAAAGCACTCTGGTGGACTCCCGCTGCAGCACAGCAGAGCCCCGAGCAGCATCCTCCGCCCCACACTGTACTGATTAGGCCTGTCAACAACCCCCAAACAAAATAATCAGAAAGACAAAATGGAGGGCAATTCAGGTATTCTACGGTACTAAGGAGGGCTGAAAGCTTCCTCATCAGGGGAATATATGCCTGGCTCTGGTGCAGGGGAAAGATAGCACGACCCCTTGCTGTGGGAGAGTCGCAGCAGGGGAAATTGGCTGGCTGTCTTCATGCCTTTACTGTCTGCACTCCATCAAAAGACATCAGTGGGGGACCACACACTCCCAAGCTAATGATAACACATCAAGGACAGCATAATGTTGCCGCTGGGGATGGAGTGTATGGCGGAGATGGTGTTGATGGTGGTAGGGGGGTATCGGGGTATCAGGCAGAGATTCTGCTCTGACAGTATTTGAAGAGGGGGGTGGGTTAGATTTCTTTCCTTGCGACCGAAGGCGGTCTGATAGCTGAAATGTCAGTGTCTGGAAGAGGGAAATTGGCCATTCAGGTATGAGGGTCTTCACAAAGGCCGGGATAGGATGTGGCACATATAATATCCAGGCGAACAAGAATTCTCCATGGGCAATTTCCAGGCTGGCTGACTCCGGGCTCAGTATTATGAGGGCTGAAATATGAGAGTATTTTGCAGAGGCCATATTTTCAGGGAGCATTTGTATCAGTGAGGAATTTGATATGGAAAAATTTAACCATAAAGTGAAACAATGTAGGAGAAATTGTTTATCTATGCTTGCTTAAACCTGCCTGCCAACACAACAGCAGGGTAGAGTTTGCTATTCTTTCGTATTTGTTTTCTCTGGCTTCTCTACAAGCTAATGTGTTGAAAGTTGTTCCTCACTTTGATTCACATTTGATGAAACCAGTGTGATTCACAAGGACAGTTTCACAGCAGCCTTTCATAAGAACAAGGAGACCTGTGAGCCCTGTCTGCTCATGCTCTGTCAAAACCCAGATAAACATTGAATTTCCAGTGGCTTGTGAATCTTTGACTTCTTGTCCATGGAAGATGTGTAGGTCAGAAAGTCAACTGTGGGCTAAACCGCGGTGGTAAAAGCAGCATTGTTCTCCGGCCAACAGGCAATATGTGTGAGTTATAGCACCAGGTCACCTCTGAGTGAGACAGGCCTCTCTCTGGTCAGCTCTCTCCCACACCACACACCAGCCGGGGGGCACAATTCACAGCCTATTGCAGACACACCCACGTGGAGAAATGCATGACAGGCCTCTTTCTCAGCCTTTCGACCGGCCTTATACAATACACGACCACAATAGGACTTGATTTGACGTGGATTTACATCGGCCTCACACCTGTCCGGGCTGTCACAAAGTGAAAGGTCATTAGTCATTTTGAAATAGGAAGAGCTCGAAGGACTAGCAGCGGTAGAGGGTGGCAGCTGGATGAAAGAAAATTGATGGACAATTCAGCTGGGCTCTATCAATAATGCTCGCAAGCAAATTTATCAAGAACAAAACAACTCATTAAAATAAAGCTATTTGTTGCATTCAGTTGGTTAGACGAAAGACTATTTATTTGACAGGTGTGTGATGGGTTTAACAGGAGCAAGAGCTCACACATTACAAAACAAAACAGTAAGAATGCTAGATAAGACAAGAAAATGGTAATTTTGTTCGAAAAGTGTGAAGATAGTGGGCGGGATAACAGTGGTGGACGGTTTGAAGTCGTGCCTTGCTGCTGAGAAGTTGGACAAAAATAGCACAAGTTTCTCATGCTAAGACCAATCTGTGCTGCAGAAACACACACCAATTAAACCAATGTAGCAAGCATGATTAGTCTGGGGCAACAAACCCTCACATGGACCACAACATGATTTTGTCTGGCATTAAATCCTCCAGAAAAGAGGAGTGGGAGTCGCAGAAATAATTATATGCGGTTATGAGCATCTTTTACCAATCTCCTGTGTCTCATTACAGCGAGCCTGAGTCATCGCGCTTCCAACGCTTGTTCACCAGAGAAATGGTGTTTAATGGAAATTGGTAAAATATGTGGATAGCAAGTTACTAATTGAAGACGTCATAGCCAAAGGCACTAATGCTGATAGCAAATATAATGTAGATAGGAAGGATAATTGTTTTTTATTCTGGCCCAGAGAACATTTGCTTCCTGTTGCTTTTCATTCCTTCATGCAAGTTTAAGGGGGGCAGCATGAAGCAAATGATACATGAATTTAACAGCAGCAGACAGACATCATTCATGAGCTCTTAAATGCCCACAGGCTCTTCGGTGAAGACCATCATAATATTATATAACGTCTGTGTTTGAGAATAACATAACATTCATAAAAATCTCAGTGTCAAAAGAATCTTGACACAACAATTAGGAATTTAGTCGTGGTAGCTTGAGTAAGCCTGCCTTGAGTGAGCTATTTGCCGGCATATGCTGTCCTTTTGTTTGTTAGTGATCATTATGGGCCCATTGGGAACAAGCAGATGCCATCATCTGCCTGGCAGAGCACGATGATGAATAACCATGGGGTGGCAGAGTTGTGAGAGTCACAGGAAACCTATGTCACAGCGACAAACTCCCACATGTCAGCTGGTGAAATAAACACATAAACATCAGACATGTGATGGTGTGAACATCAGTATATGATCCATTATTGTGTATTACTTTTTGCCATGCAATTTAGAATATTTCAACAATGGAAAACTGGTTTCCCTGTGACTCTCTGAATGCTTTGTACTTGAGATTTTTTAAAGTCCTATACACTGTGTTATAACCCAGTGTATAAGACATCCATACATGGTTATTCTTCCTGCAAATTTAAAACATCAGCAACACCTTTCTCGTAACCACTCAGGAGGCGAGTTTTAAAAAAATGTCTAGGTGTAGAAATTGAGTTGTAGGTTTCTCTGACAAAGTAAAAAAAACAAAAACACCATACTACTCTGACAGCTTTTAAGACGCCTCTGCCCAAAACCTTGCCCCTCCATTAAAATCCTATTTACTGCTGGTGGTGACATGTGAAAACCATTACAAATGCATTTATTTACAAAAATGCACATATTTCAGTAACTGCCAGAAACATTTGCCAGAAAGGAAAAAAAAGTTACAGTGCTGTTTTTTTCAACACACAGTTGATGGCTATTAACAAAACCTAAACAAGCAGACTGAGTATCGATCAAAACAATATCACCATTCTGACACCTGCAATTGCTTCCCTCCACAATATCCACAATGAGCCCATTTTCAGCAACAGCTTTGCTGTTACCATAACACTCTGCACCTCAACTCCATCCCGCTGCTTCGGGCACATGTTAGGCTGAAATGTGAGTGTTGGTTTCAGAAGCCAAATTTGACAATCTGCATCGATGGGTGGTGAATCAGGTGACGTGCTTTCGCATCATAGCATGGGTCGGATGTTCCAAACAAAGACAGAGCCGTCCTGTTTCTTTCTAATGTGACAATGCTAGGTGTACAAACAGATCAGACTAGTTCATTTAAATAACATATAGCTGTTGTCATTCTTCTCTAAACAGCATGAGTCCTCACACCTGCCTGAAACAACCAGCAAAACTGCAAACAATTATGTGCATGGAACCAGTCAATGAACTCAGAACAATCAGCTATTTGCTAGCCAAATAAATCCCCACGGATGGGATAACACGTGAAACATATAAATATAAAGAATTACAGTAATTAATAATAATTAATAAAATGTCCTATTCTACGTTTCTAATGCCCATCAGGAAAAATGGACAGTAGTAAGTATAAGGGTAATGCTGAATTCATCATATCCAAAAGATCTCCTCCAGACACACTTAAAGACATATAAAAAATACTTAATGATACTGCTTTGAATAATAAGTTGGGTTACAAAAAAAAGTTTGATTACAGAAAAAAACCCTTAAAATGACACTTTCTCACATATTATATTAATATGCAGAAGAACTCCTGGTCAAGATGATACTTCACTGCAAAGCCCATTCTCAGTGTCATTATGTCTACTGGAGGCTTCAGGTTTCATCACATTACGTCTTGATTAAGTTGCATACTGGTTCCAGACTCGTTGCGATGGTAACAAAAGCATGCTTGCATATAAGTACACATCTAAAACTCAGATTTTAAGTCAGCACAGAACAACCTTCACTCTTCAACAGATGAATGTGAGCAGAAACATGCACAGTCATGTTTGTGAAGCAACAATAAGTAAAACACATTTTTAAGGGCGGGGACAGTTTGTGCATTGTGATTTTGACGCGATCAAAAGGACTACAGATGGATGGATGGATATTTAGCTTGATGGAAAAGCAGACTCTAATCTAACCCAAACATCAAGAAATATTGCTAATCCTCACTTTTTGTTTAACATAAAGCCTTACAAGTAACCAAGAGTTAACCTGTGCTAGGTTTAGATTTGATGATAAAAACAGTATTTGTACATATTACTTAAGAGTCTATATAGGAAACACAGTTTCACCCTTCCTGGTTTGGGTATGGTCACTGCCAGACAATGTTCTTGGCACACAGGCAGAAACAAATTGAAACTTGGGAGTAAAATACAAAATGCTCTTCTAAACAGCAGGGAGCAGGCGCTCCAAGGAGAGAAAGCTCACCAACAATGGCTGCACCTGCTGCAAATTTATTTTCCCCTCATCCTCATCACCCCTGCCAGCCACCAAAAATAGGAAATTAAGGTCCGAGGAGTGTGTGCCTCACTGACGACACGTTACATGATTTGTAAATGATTTACAAACTTCAAACAGCTACCTCCTGCTGTTCTCCCTTGGGGACTCAAGTGCAACCAATGCCTGGTGCTCCTTTAAATAGTCAAGTTGTTTGCAAAACAGTTTCAAAATATTTCAGATGATGTGGATTCACTCCCTTTTTTGTTTTATTGAGGATTGTGATGTGTTGAAAAGAAAGGAAAACACAAAAAACAATGTGTTATGGCTGACAGACATGTTAAGATAAAAAGAACAAGAAGCTTCAGTGAGTAGAGATTCCTACTGAACACACAGAAGGGAATAAACTGCATTTAAAGTCAAGTCCTGGAAGAGATGGTCCCTTTATTGCCCTTTACTGGTTGGCTGCAGAACACATTGAAATTCCAACAGCTTCAATATAAGTCAACAGAACCAACGCCTATCTTTATGGAAGAAATATGAAGTTCAATCCCATGATATGAGGCCTTAAATGGTTTTGGAGTTGGAAATTTTGGGCGTTCTTGCCATGAGTTAGATGAGAAGATTAACACCACTCTCATGTTTGTACGGTAAATATAAATAAAGCTGCAGACAGCAGGCAATTAGCTTAGCTTAGCATGACAGGGGAAAACAGCTAGCCTGGCTTTGTATAGACGTAACAAACAGCCGACCAGCACCTCTAACTATGTGATCTTACAGTTCCTGTATCAGCACTACAAACTGAATCCTGGAGTTGATGGTATTCTAACATCAAGTACAATGAAGCTCAATACTTACCATATACATAGAGTATGTAGTCGTCGTAGGCCTCTCCCACAGTATTGGACGCCACACAGCGATAGGTGCCGTTGTAGGACTTGTTGAGGTTCTCGATGTACAGATCAGAGCCGGTGACCACGGCGTGAGGCGGCACATCCTCATCTACTCTAAGCCAGTTGATCTGGTGGGGACTGGAGAGCACAAATACCACACACATCACTCAGGCGCTGTCTATCCACGCTAGAAATCTGAAATAAAGGTCAAATCAGAGATTGCTTGAGAAGGGCCATTGGCAGGCCCTGTCTAATGATGTGCTTTATACAGCATGCAAACAACGGGTAACATTTAAATGGTACAATGAAATGTAAAGGTTAAAGGGGGTACTCGGACAGGCCAAAAGTGTGAAAGTTGAAGTGTTGATGTGCGTCCATCTGTGTGAATACTCACTGTGGTTTTCCTTCTGCGATACATGTCAAATCTAGATTGTCACCCTCTCTGGTTAAACCGTCAGGATATGTCACCACAATCTTCACTTCTGGTTTATCTGAAAAGAAAGTATTTACCATACTCCAGTGTCATGAGTTCAAACAAAACTGGCTTTTCCTTTATATCTGCACCCAAAGCAAAAGTTAAAGTCATAGAGGATGATGAAATGATAATCCTATGAGCTCAGTAGACATCCAGCAAGCCATGGTACCTTACAACAAAATCAGTTTTTTTTCTTCTTATCAATGCTAGGCAAAGATTACCAAAATGTCAAGCGGTTTCAGTCAAGCTTTTCTCTTCCTCGAAAGGTCAGACAAAACAGTAGTCTACCCGAAAACAAAAATTAATATTCTACACAGACAACAAAAGGGTGCCTTAACCTTTCTTTGATGTTTAGCAGTGTAAGGCAGCCTCTATTACCTTTTCAATCAATGCACCATTTAAAGAACACCTAAACATCATGTGACACCTGAGCACAATTTATTTGTATCCCTTGTGGTGACTGTATCCCATGGGCCAAGGAACCTGTAGGCTTTAAGACCAGAGTGCCAGGACTGCATGAAGGCAGGCAGGGAGAAACTCACAGTACACCAGTGATACTCAAATTACGAGCTGCTGGGGAGCCGGGTGGCCCGCGACCATTTTCTAATATGCAATGAAAATAAATTGATTCACAGTGGAATTGTTTTGTACTATTATGGTAAATAAGAGAAATGTATAAAGAATCAATATAGACTAATAGAGCTTGTTAAAAACAAAAAAAAGGCCTGGGGAGGATTCCTCAGACCCCCCGGCAGTTTAATTTAAATGTTTATTAATGGGCCCATGGTCTTCTGCAATTTTGCATCCGCGGCCCCTGGGCAAAGCAAGTTGAGTATCACTGCAGTACAGTACATCTATGATTTGATGGTCGGAGGATATATTGAGAGTCTATTTTAAAATCTGTTACTACACCTGGTCTAATGCTTCTTGCACACATAGTGTTGGCTTCGAGACACTGATATCTTTTAATGCATAAAAGCAAGTATTGCCAACTCCAGCTTGTGAATCTCTATGGGGCCTTGATGTTGGTCTTGACTTGAAAAAGTACAACAATTTTAGGTCACTCACATAGCACTTCCAAGTGTCTTTGAGCCAGGAGGTCCTTTACAGCTGGGTGGTCAATGATGCAGTCCACTGGCACTCCATCATCCTCTTTGGTGACAGAAAATCTTACACGGCTGGTGACAGTGAACATCCTGTCATACGTCTCCTCAACTGTTGTCTCACCTAGAAAAACATCACAAACACCAGAGGGGGGGGGGAAAGTTAACGGGTAAACAGCTCAAACACTAATCTCAAATCCTGCAGCTGCACCGAACCGCAATGACCATAATGACCAAATAGTTATAGCTAACAAGAGCAAATTACCTGTCATAGTGGAGTGCCTTCAAATGGCTTTTACATGTAATTTATGATTCAGTGATGCGTCACCCAAACAAGACTTTGGAGGATTCATGGCCTTCGATTCTGACGAGAGCAACGAGGAGTGGCTAGGTCATATAAGCCTGATAATGAATGCCTCTGCAGCTCGACGGTTGAGCATTGTTGGGGCTAACCCTGCAGTAATCTGCTGCCCACTAGGCCCTAGGCTGTCAGAGGGGCCTTCATTTAGAGAGCATTACAATGCCACAGGGGCATCGCATTAGCTGCAGTGCTGAGTGTGATGGTTTACTCGCACTTAATGAAGTGAGGAAATAATTACAGCCCCACTCTGACCTGCAGCACACTTCCATTTCAGCTTTGTCACAGGGGAGCCAGGCTGGACTCAGGGAGGGCAAAACACTGTTGTTCCACAGTTGATGATCACCAATACACACATACGTATGTGGCCTCTTGATGGACATTAACCCTGTGTAACACACACCCACCCACCCAAGACCTGCTTACATAAAAATTTAAGTACTAGGATAGGTAACTGGCCAATGCGCACGCGGGCATTAAATTCACCACCCTGCCGACTGCGGTGAGCAAACGGCTGTTTTGAAAAGCACACTGACTGTTAGAGAAGAGCAAGTAACCTAACGATAGTAACAGAGAGTGTGACAGTGTGATGAGAATGCATTCAAAATAAATGGCTTTCATTCAGAAACTGTGATTATCTTGCTATTTCGCTGCAGAATTAATCAGATGTTGAAAAGCACTGACTGGCAGTCCATTTGTTAAACACTTAAAAACCCCAAAATGACTAAAGACATTATAGGATGTAGAACATTTAATGTACAATAGGTACAAATATATCCAATGGTTTGCCCCCCGTTAGCTGTTAACTGTAGCCTACTTCTAAGTGATTTGACTTCGCTCTAAAAAGCTCTGCAAGCATAAACGGGACACACAGCAAATGAGTTAATCCCAACCATCTTTGGTTAAAGTGGAGTGAGGTGATCAGCGGTTACGCTCCCAGAACAATGCCATCTTGTTTCTCGCCAAATTACGACACACATTTCACATTAAGAGCTCTGTTGTCATCATGCAATCACAAAGACTAAAGCGCAGCACTTGGTCACATTTGTCAGGTCAATGAGGGCGTTCCCAAGCACACCTGCGCCAAAGAGTTTGGTGAAGTGGAGTATGAATTGGAGGAGTGTGATGATGAGTCATTATCCTCTCAGACAGCCACAATAATTGTCTCATACATATCACAGTGCTGCATTGCTAAAATGGTTCAGTAAAAGATTGGAACAGAGCAAATGTGGTAGGATTGGACGGAAATGTTAAAATTATTATCAATATACTGAGTTGGATAATTTCCAATACCTCTCTCTCTCTCTCTCTCTCTCTCTATATATATATATATATATATATATCTACAGTATATATACATATATATATATACATATATATATATATATATATTCACAAATATGAAACCTATTGTGGTGGTGTTTCTCTTATATTGCTATTGACCGCTTGGTTGTTTCTGGTAAAGCCTGCTTTCTTCTGTTGTGCTACAAATGTGAACAAAATGTTTATAAAACGTTAACATGTACGACCTGAAAATCAATAGATTTTATTTATGGTTACACTGTTAAAACTCTCAATCAATATGCATTAAGTCTGGGAAATGTGTCAAAAACATATCAAAGTCCATTACTTGCGGTTCATTCCATTTTTTTAAGTAATATATCATGATTCGAACTCTAGCCTATGTTTGCTGTGACTGAATTGCGATAGACCAGCTCCTGCTGTGCATAAGGGGAGAAGTTGCACAGCAATACACATGTGTGCGTTTGCTGGGTTGGAGAGAGAGAAGGGCGAGTGTACTGTGTGGATTCTGTTGCATAGTTGTTACATGATTTTGTAGTTGTGAGAGTGGCCTCATTGTTAACGATGCAGAACTTGTACAGCCTAGGTGGTTGCCTTCCTTGGTTTGTATCCATGAAGCCAGTCAGTACCGGATCTCACTGGCTTTAATCTGTGTAGATTGCAATTATTGGCAGTTTTACGAAAACTGTCTAGTTCGAAGGTACTGTCTCAACATAAATATTTGACATATACTGTTTACTTTTGTGAATCCAGTTTCTTTAATTCATTTTACACTAACTTTGTTCTATCTCTTGTTCATAGAATCTAATAATTTTCTGATTTGTAATCACTATCATTAAATTTGTTGTCTAATAGTGTTACTACAAAGGTAATCCACTGTCAGCCTTTATTGTGAGTGTGTTTAGCTTTGCTGCAGAGAGTGAGGATAGAAGAGGCACTTCAAAGTGTAATTTATGCTGTGGAGTTATGTTTCGTGCGACATGTCATGAAAGTAGTCCCCTCGATGGACAATCCCTGCTGATTTTGTGGGAAAAAAACAGAGCTTCCATGCAATCACAAAGAGACATTTTTAACCAAATTAGCACAAACCTGCCTTGTACTACCTTGTCCGCATGACAAGGCAGTACATTCTCAGGATGTTGTGCCTCTCATTTGACTTCTGCACCATGAAAAATACCAAAGGGATGGGCAAAACACATTTCAAGGTCAGAAAAATAGCGTTGCTTGCGCTGAGGCGCTGTCATGGAAAAGAGACCTCAGTTGGACTTCTACTTTCAATTATTTTTCGTCATGATATCTAAACAATTTGAATATGAAAAACAAAAACTGAAAGTCTGAAAGTCCTGAATCACATTTTGAAGATCAGACTCATAAAGCCATTATCATTGTACAGGCCAACCAACGCTTGTCAATTACCAATGTCATCCAAGCCCTGATGAGGAAAACAACTGCAGATCAGGTCGTGGAAGGACTCGAATCTGAATGCAAAGGAGATTTGAGTGTTGCAGCAGAGATGTCAAATCAAACGCTCTTGTGAGCATCAACCGCTGATCAGTCCCAGCGCAATCAAGCGTAGCCTCTTCTCAGGGTGACATTTTCTTTCAGTCAGTTTCTAACCCGAGTCTTCTGCCTGCCAACATGCTGAAAAGCAGCCACTGATCAAGCTGTTTGAAACTGGCTTAGACATTGAGATGATATAGATGCTAACTCGCTCCAGTCACTAATTCAGTATGGGACAACAATTATGTTATTCGACTGTTTAGTTAAGAGTCTTAAATCTGTGATATTAAATGTGAATAAATACGGTACCATGAGGGTTTATACACTGCTGTAAATAGTGGCTTCATGAAAAGTTATTAAATCATTTATTAATAATTTACAGATCAGTTATAAACCATTAATTAATAAGAACACCTTAAGGGTTGCCAGGTTGTGGACAATTTTGATGAATTAAAGAGTGAATGTGTAATGCTGGAGGAGGATTTTCCATAACCTGGCAACATCCCAGAACCATATTCACTGAAAGTAACTTGATCGTAAGTGAAGACGTTTTTTTCACTAAAGAAGAGTGTGGGATACTGACAAAAACTATATATACTATATTTAATGTTATTTACTGAATACATATTGTTACCAAAATCCAAAATCACTCAAAGCTAATCTTGAAATGGCATCTTTAATGGTGCAGTGCACTGTTTTCTCCCAAGTAAGCTTGACTTGAATTTTAACAAATAGAAGGTCAACTAACTTCTCTAAATTCTGATTAAATCTCCTCGTGCAGTTTCACAACATCCCATACAAATTTTAACGAAGCTCTTCCTGTACTTGAGCAGCAGTAGCAGCCGAGTGGCGGGCTCCACGACATTTAAATAATATTGCAGCTGTCATTTATGCTAACAAGCATTTTGCCACCTTGTGTTGTTTCGAGTCTCTCTCAGGCCGAAGCCCATCAGTCCCCTACCTGCCAGCATGATACATGGTTGCAAAACCAATTTGGCTAATTTGAAAGTGTGTTTAAATCAGCCAGTAGATTTCTTTCTTGCCATTACAGCTGTCTTGTCTGCACACAGACGCAAGACAAACGTGATCACAAAGATTCTTTAAAACCAGTGTGATGTGTTTTTTTAATCTCAATCCGTGCTCCAGCTAATGAATTGTTTCGCACGTCCATAATGAGTAGTGATTTGTGTTTCGTGGGGTACAGGAAGACATGACTCTCAAGCTCTCTTTATGTATCCACTGCCACTATGTATTAGCCTCGCTCAGCATGTCAGTGGCATTTCGCTGATCTAACCATCCTATTGTCTGTCCCTCCCCCTACACAACACTCGACAACTCATGAACAGAAATTGACTTCGACTCCTGTAGGGAACACTGGAGGCACAGATGGCATTTAGCTTCAGATTCTCTCTTGTCTAAATATTTCATCTCTCAACAAGCCAAATGAATCCTCTCCATTCTAATACATATATAATTTGACAACAAGCCCAGAGATATCCACTTACTGTGTAAATACAATATGACTAAAATGAATATCCTCCATCGCTGTACAATAAGTATGTAATGAATTATTGATGACCCCTAATCATAACTGAGAGGTAATAAGGATTTTTCACCACCCCAGATTATATACCACTCTCTGCAACAGCCCACAGCCGACCACAGGCACTGGAATGAAGATGAAGGTGCAGATATCAGTTCATAACCATCTTTACCTGGTTTAAAGTAAATAGAAAAAAATCAGGGTTGTCTTAAAAAAACATTGAGTTGAGTTGTAGCTAAATGTTTACAGCAAATATTCGAGCAATTTCAAATCCAGGCAAGCATCTCTGAAATCAAAATAATTGCTATTAAAGCAAAGGTTTTGTCAAATGTATGTCGAACATTACATGAGGCTGGATAGCAGCTCTTGCAGTTTTGAATGCATAGTTTGATCATTTCATGCTGTAGCAGAGCAAGCAGCCCGGGAGGATGGACAGTGGATTTTACACATGGTCAAAAAAAGAAAGAGAGAAAAAGCTGTATATGCCGGGCATGATTACTTCCTGTGGTACTGCCCATACATGCCAAAGACATAATCAGTACAACACTCATTAATGTTTTAGAGGAGAACTACATTTCGTTCACAGAAGAAGCCCCTCCAGAGACCGGGATATGTAGGGAAGCGGACAGGCCTGGAGCATGTGAAGTAAACTGAGGGAGGCTGTTATTCCACTGACCTGTCAGTTCTTCCTCCTCTTTCATCCATCTGATGGAGGCGGCTGGCTTGCTGCCCATGGCTGTGCAGGTGAGCTCCGTCTCGTTCCCCTCGCTGACCATATCCTCACGGCTCTCGATGATTGGGTTGCCTGGCGGGACTGACAAACGGGATCCGGTCAGAAACACACCGGCGCGACAACATTGGTACACACACAATATTTGGTACCACTTTATAATATGGGTTCAAAACACACGTTTGAGTAGCGTGTGACTTTGTGTTTCTCGCATTTAAGAAACGATCAAATCGCTATTAGTTTGTGTCAATAGTTCACACTTACTGGATCATCAATTATTGAATGTTAACCAACAGTTACTTCATACATCTCAATTCAATTTACAATAAGTAATTACATTCAAATTAGTATCACAACAGGACTTTACTTGAGGGGATATAAATCCAGTTAAATTGTTACAAATGGTGATTTCATGTGTGAAATGATGGTAAACACTTCAAGTGTTTTACTTATTCTAAATAGAAAATGTATTGGGTAGGCATTTGGCCCTTCTGTTAAAAGTAACACGTCCGTCCATTTTCCCCAGACTTGACAACAGCACCTGCTGGATGTTGTTGAAGCTAGAGTTGTTGGAAAAGCAAGCTGGTAAATGAGGCATGAACAAGGACCGCTGGCTCATGCAACATGTAGATGTTTGCATCTGACTACCAGTTTGATGAAAAGCAACTCCATGTTTCTATGAGAAAAGGTAAAGTCCTGCTTCCAGATGCATGGGTCTGAAGTGTTAACTTCTATAGGACCAGGATCAATTCATACTATAATAAAGTGACCACATTTAACATTTAGTTGGACTTAAAGTTAGGTTACTCTTTCAGCTGGTAGAATGTTCACCATGTTCCCCATCTTAGTTTAGCATGTTAGTATGCACAAAGTACAGTTCAGGTTGATGGGAATGTCATTAGTTATGCAGGTATTTGTTAATAAAGTAAAGTATTGCACAAAACAGGTTGACCTGATGGCACTAGATGAAAAGTAATTACAACTCATCCTGAGGGGGGACATGGATATTTGCACCAAATTTCGTGGCAATTGATGCATAGTCATCAAGACATTTTACTCAAAACCATGAATGTCAACCTGTTCGTGGCGCCAGAGAAAAGTCAGGTGACTAATCACATAAACTCATAGTTACTTTTTTATAGGTGAGCAAAAGAAATTCAGGATACATCCATTGATTTCATGCATTAAATTAGAGATGTACTGATACCACTTTCTTTTTAGACCAAGTACAAATACTTACATTTGAGTACTTGCCGATACCGAGTATCTGTATATGAGTACTTAATAATACCATTACAGTGCGAGCAACAACTTTGAAAACATGCTTTATTTTCACCAGATGTTCCTCACTTTCTGAAGTAGAAAACAGGATGCTGTTGCGGACATTTTATCATTAAACTTTGTCTTTTCCCGATCCACACAGAGCAGAGTTTGCGGTAGGGATGTTAATAATTAACCATTTAATCAACAATATAAAATTGTGACTGATTACTCAGTTAAAAGAAATATTATAAAAAAAACCTGAGCAAAACTCAGTGTCACTTCAGTGGCGAACAGCTGGTCCACCTTAAAGGTCAGACCACCTTAAAGGTCAGACCACTTTAAGTGAGATTAACCCATTGTTGTCGCTAGCTTTGGGGCAAACCCCCTTCCCTTTAACCAAGAGGTGGTAAGCAAGACTCTAGCAGTTGTAGCATTTATTCACTGACAAAAAAACCTGGGAAGCATCAGTTGACCTTTACTTAAGCATGTGTTTCATTTCATACATTATTGTAAAGCATTACTCAACATTCTACGCCAAAGTTAAGCAAGTACATGTGATCCTATGGGTGTAAAAAGTACACAGAATAGGATAAGGCACAGCCCTTCCTTGCATAAGTCATCGCAAAAACTCCAGTTACTTGAAAGCAAAAAGTCAGTGGGGTGTTCATTTCAAGGACTCTTCAGCCCTTGGTTCAGAAAATACTGCAGCTAGGCTTCAATTGTACAACTAGAGTAATTACTTTAAAGTGCTTTTAATTCCTTTCAATCCCCCAGGATGTCTGCATGTATAATAAAGCTTAACTGGAGTCATTTCACTCCAAAGCATCAAAGTGTGGCACAGCTGACTCTCAATAGGGAATCGTTTGGAGCAGCCAAGTCAACATTCACCAGGATTCACAGAGTCACAGCTGCCAAAACCAACGTGGTCTGAGCCATCAGTTTCAGCATCTGCTCCTTTTCGTTATGCTGTTGAGCACCGCGAGAGCCTAATTGGCTGACATTTTGTTTCAGTTGCTAAGATAACAGGATCAAAGATTACTATTATTTCATATTTACCATGTATAACTGAGCGAGATACAATAAAATTGTGTGCGAGGAGGGGTGTGATGTGTGCGGTTCACACATGCACCCTCACACCTACCCAGGACAGTGATGTCTGCATAGGCTTCCTGAGGAGGATCTGTGTAGAGCTGGCACACATAGCGTCCCTCATCGGAGAGTGACACATTGGACAGAGACACCCGCAGTTCGTTGTCAGAGAAATTCACCAGCTGGAACCGGCTGTCCTTCAGAGCTGTGGGGATACATGTGAGACAGAGACAGTGAGGATACAGAGAACAGGGACACACACGTGAGACATGGGGTAAGAAAGGAAGAGGGGAAGGGAGAGGGGATGAAGGAAGACAAAGGAGACGCAAGGAGAAAATGAGATAGAGAGCAGGAGGGGGAGAGTGGGGTGGCGGGGATGAGTGCTGCCCTTTGTGGGCTTTCTCCTTAATTGAGTAAAAGAAAAGTGAGTTTCAAAATGATTCATACAAGTTGATTTATAAAGTAGCTTTACAGTCCACGGAGCACTGGCACAGACAGGGAAGTGTGAAGAGTGCTCATGAGGACTCCTAACAAGCTAGGAACTCTTAAAAATGGTCTGCTGCTGGTCATGGATGGATGCGTCGAACTCACATATTCCAGAAAAAGGGAGAGGCATTCAAACATACATAATGAATGAAATCACAGTGCAGAGGTAGAGAGGGTTGGAAGCCTGGAACTCCAAATCTGAAGTAGCTGGGAATCTGTATACTAATGCCAGTAAGATTGGCTGAATTTTCTTTTAATGTCGTCAAACTAGGTTAGCCATCTCTCTCAGAGTTTTTACTCTGCTCTTCATTTGGGTCAGCCCTCATCCCTAAGCAGCGCTCTTAAACATCAGCTTTGGTTGATTTGATTGGGAGCCCTTTTGATGTTTTCGACCTGACTTCTTTATCAAGTCCTCTCTGCATCTGTCGAGCTAACGAACTCTATTCAGTCCCCGTTAAAAGCACGGGGAGTTTGTTATTCCCTTCAGGTTTTACACTTAGCATCATGATCATTACCCAAGGTCTCGGGGCAGTGTCAACATGAAACCTCATCCCCCAATATAATTTGAGTGCTCTTTGGAAGTCTCTCCTCAAAGGGAAACAATGACACTGATGCACTTTGAGAGCCGAAGCACCTGCTAGGGAGGGAAACCCTTCACTTCGGAGACGCTCAATGAAGTTTATACGAGGCAGTTTTATAACCAGCTGACTGTTTACATAAACGCACGGAGGGGGCACGCCATCTAGTATTTATCAGTGTTTAGGCATATTTTTGCCAATATGAATATATAGGGCGGCAACTATATTTTCATCAGAGATAAATCTGCTGATTGTTTTCTCGGGTGATGATTTGTTAATTATTAGAAATCAGTTTTCACTCATAGAAGACCAACGACGGAGGAAAATATTCACATTCGAGAAGCTGAAGCCGGTTAATCTTCTGTAGTTTAACAGGACAGTCTTTTGGCAGAGCATCACTTTAAACATTAAACCTTTGCAATACAAAGACAGACAACTGCTGTGGAAAGATGCAGTGCATGAATAATGGTATGATATTGCATCACCATCCATAGAGGTTCACCATCGCTGATAAAAGCTCATTCCTTCCATTTCAGATGAGAACTCGCCGAATTGCACGTCATTTCGCATATATCCAGCCGAATAAATACCTCATTCCAGCAACACTCGCTCAGCCTCTATACCTATGACACAATTCATCTTTATTTGCTGCAATAGAAATTTGTTTATATGACTTTCACTGGTACTGTAAAGCTGTTATGATTTTGTATGCTGTTTGTGTGTAGGTATCTGCTTCGGTGGATGCCGCTTCACTTGTAGCTGCTGTTCTTGTCGCGCCTGGTGTGTCTCTATGTCGCTGCTGTTTACTTCCCTGTATACAAAGATCTGCCACTGTGTCGAGCGGCCCCGTTGACAGGTAACAATGCCACTGGCTGAGGGGGGTCCCCAAAGAACCTGCAGTCCTTCAGGAACAAAGTCTAGAATAGCGCTGCCATGGGGATCACTAGACCCCATTACGAGGAACACAAACACACAGCAGTAGCCCGATAACATTTTAGCTGCCTGTCAGAAATCTGACATATATTCAGATCTATTGCAAACAAAACCTTTTGTGTTTTGTAATTGTCAATGAAACTGCATTGACGTAGACAGAGGAAATGATATGTTTACAGGAGCAGCTTGAGTAAAGAGCAATAGGAAAAGGTTGTCTTAACCTCGTGGAGAGATTTCCTTAACAGTACAGAGGTAATATTGATTGTTACCAGGATGTGAAAGCCAATTATTCATTGTTGCTCTTCTAAACTGACATGATCCCAGTTTCTGTCTACTCAATGGTATCAGTATAAATATTTTTAAGATGTAGAGCATGACATGACCTATGCTTTATATGAATGCCTTCTTCTCTGTCATATTCTCAGGTAGCTTTGGGTATTTTGTACAATTAAGACAAAGATGTGTCCATAAACTGCCCTGATGCTCTACACATGAGAGGAAGTGGAGCACTGTTCTCGCAACCTAGACTTGTGAAATAACAGCTGGGATGCGATATAGACTGAAATGAAGGGCGTTTCTTGTTCACCTTGAATCTTGGCTAGGATCCCAGATACAAACAAGTAAAAAAGCAGATACAAAAACTTGGTGGGAGTAGCCCATATGCTCATGCATAATCATAATGTTCAATATCCTAATCTAAGAGATTATCGTAAAATCGAACAGTGACAAGGACACAGAAGTATTCTCATTATGGTAGCACTCTGTATTATCTCATATTAATCTTGCCACATTCTGAGTGTAATGACTTGTGTAAAAGAGCCAAAAAGTCAAGGACAGATGGAATCACGTTTAACCTAAAGCTAGAGCTGATCTTGTGGTGATATCTGATACCTTGACTGTAAATGTCACAAGCTGAGTGATCCCTTTAGTACAGGATGCCCTGAAATGTGAAACTGACACAAAAACACACACTTCTTGGGAAAAAAAACAAATGCTGGCAGCTCCTCTTGTGAAACACATTCTCAAACGACATAAATGTCGTTAAATTAGCCCAAAGTCTGAAACGCAGACTAGATGTTGTGAATAACAGGATGCGAGGAATACGCTCTTCAGCCACAAATTGGATTTTTAAGAGCTAATACAGTCGGGTAGTTGTCACATATTTTCAGCTTGACATTGTGAAGTTCAACACCTTAAATTAAAGTTTGGATTCGATTTAAATAATTTTAATGATTTGATGAAGTTGTGGTGAAAGGTTTTGTCCATGATTAAGTAAGTAAAGCTCAAAAAACTTTAGCTAGAAAGTCCCCTTATAATTGTTGTTGCTTAGAGTATGCATGCATAAGAGAGCTGACACATTTTGTAAATTTCAACTAACGTTAGATTGTCACTCTCCTGACATCAAGTGACATAAGGAAGTAGCAAATGAATGTGAACAAATATATTACGTGTTCATTTGAATTAATTCAAACATGATTATTGAAAAAAATGACAGCCCAAATGCATTACTAGATTAACTTGAATGGCTTTTTAAGGCTAAATGAACGTCACAACATATCTTTCACTATCATTCTAAAATCTTGTTCATTTACACTACACATCTTTGTGTCTCCATATCTTCATTGAAATTGATTACTACGTCCTCAACTACAAAAACATATATTAGAAATCGACGCAAATGCTTTTCTTTTAGAATAATCCCAATGTGTTTGCATATTTCATGCCTACTTCACAAGATTTCAGGAAACATGGTTGAAATTGTGTCCGAGGCAACCAGCACTTACGTCTAACATCTTTGAAGTAGATGGTCTGTCTGTTGGGATTGAGCAGCTGGATGACGGAGTCGTCGTTGTCCTTCACTCTGCAGCTGATGGTGGCCATTTCCCCCTCGATCACCGACACGTTGTCGGTCGCCAGGTTCTGACCTTCGACTTCACAACACAAAAAAATACAGATGGGAAAAATGAAATATCAGATGGGAGGCAAGCATTCCTGTCTGGATATTTACAGCTTATCAAATATTTATATTTCCTGCAACGGGGACTGCATGTAAACACTTGCACAGTGGTAAATATGCGTGAATAGGCTACGTAGATTGTCTGATTGCAGCCATACCTAATCCTTCTAATATAAGAGCCATGTGCAATGTTTGTCACTATTGATCTCCCCCAGCTCAGAGTGGGCCCTGTGAGTCAGTGCCAGATGGGCTGTAAGCTCTGCTGCCCACGAAGGTAGGGAGAGAGGAGAGGGTAGGAAGGAAAAAGAGACAAAGAAAGAGTGTAAGAAAATGGCAAGTAGTGGAGGAAGAGAGTGGGAGTTAAACAGAGAGAGAAGAGAGAGAGATGAGCCGGGCTGGATGCTGTTTATGGTTGAGCTTTATCAGAGCCCTCCATCTGAGGTTCCATGCGACCAATGTGCGCTCCGTGTGCTCAGCTGCTCTGTATCTCTAGGAATAAAAGTGCTGTAAACATCTGAGTCACTCTCTCTGTATATTGGCATTGTTGCCACAGACAGGACCTGGACCTTGTCATCGTAACACCTCACACCAAATCCCCACACAAAAAGCCTGTCTATGTTTCCCCCACACTTTCAAAAGAGGGAACGAGGAAGGGAACGAGAAGTCACCTTGTGCTATATTTATCTGGCAGGAGCCAAAAAAGCGGAAGGAGAACGGAGAATACTTTTTAATGCCTCAGATTCACACCGACGGAGAAACAGCACTCCCAGCCACAGCCCCAAATAAACATCAGAAGCACATTTGCATGCCCAAGTTGTCAGACACCTCTATTGCATTCTGACATTTACAAAGTAGAGGAGAAAAAACACCTGCATTTTCAGATAGGGATAATGGGAAAAGACAGCCTAACTAACATGATTCAAAATAAACTCTGTGAATGCGGCAAGCAATAATAAATTAACCTCCTGTGGAGAAAAAGCTCCTCAGACCTGTCTAATGCAATAAACTACCCATTTCATTTCACTCTGCTGCCAGGGATCAGGTTCAGGATATAAGGAAGGTAATGGGTATAAACAGAAACAGATTATGTCCAAAAAGTACACATTGCAGCCCATTAAAGCTTTGTAATGCCGTTTATATTTACCACTTGCTAATGGGCATTGACATAATCTATGTTAAATAGTGAGAATGTTCACGGACATGAACCAAAATAAATCGCACAGCAGAAGGTAAAAGTTTTCTGATTCTGGTTCAGTGTCTATCGTAGACAAGGGAATACCTCCTAACGGCCTCTAAGGGCACAGAGGCCAGCAGTGAATATGTACCGTATATATGAGGGAAAATATAAATAAATGAAGGGGTTCTAAAACTTTTTTTCACATTTTCTATATTGGCAATGTTGAAATGGAATAATTTCCTAAATATACAACATTTAGATAATATAAGACACATACAGGGCCCTTTTTCTTACCTCCCGCCTCTGGAAATTCCCCCTCAAACTGTTTTTATTTATGTTGACTTGCAATTACAACATTAAGACCACACGCAGATTTAAAACTATTGCCTAACAAGAAAAAATGATTCAGCAAAACCCCAATATACATCCAATGCCAACGTTCTTTTTCTTGCCCTCTCTGTTCATGGCATCACAGTATGCATAAAGCTGGAGTAGGACGTTTTTTGGAAAATGTCAAATAAAAGCCGCATAATGTAATAAGAATATCCTGCAGCTGTCCCTCCTCTGTCCTAAGCCCCTCCCACCAGATAAGGATGGGCATATGCACACGCTTCATATAGTAACCTGTACGAATACTTGTCATTCATTTTAAACATCATCCTGATTGTGATAGTGATGCTGATGCCGTTTTATAGCGTTAATCCTGGGAATTACCCTTGTGTTTTCTTTGTAAACTGATGAGCCCATAAAGGCCTTTAAGATAACGTACTGTGATTTGAGACTCTAGCTAGCAGCATAGCAGCAGCTCTTCAACAAATGCAAAGAGCCAATAACAATTCTCTCTCTGAAATGACCTGGGCCAAAGTCTCCTGTCACAGGTTAGATTTTCTAGGAACAGCCAGCAGCCTGTTGGTTTAGAGGGTTGGCTAAGCTAACTGGCTAAGCTAACAGCTGTGGCCCCTTATAAAAGGGTGAGGCAGACATGTGTTCAGCTTATTTCCCAGCGGGCTATTGCTGTTATATATTTCATTTTTGTTTAAACTGAATAAATCAGGTATAACTTGTTAAATTACCTTTGCAGGTGCTGGTAGGCAGGTTTTGCTACCTTTGGACAGAGCCAGGCTAACTGCTTCCCCCTCCTATGCTCAACCATCTGCTGGCTCTATTCCAGTTTATATATATATATATATATATATATATATATATATATATATATATATATATATATATATATATATATATAACATTTCCTTAAATTGGACTTAAATCTTAGGGTGGTGAATCCTCCAAAATGGAAGTAAGTGTGGTTTAGTTTGATGATTTACTTTAGTTCAAAATGAGAAGAGTGAGCGATTAATTGCTTCCTTCCTACATAAAAAAATAAATTGATAAGTCAAAATAATCTTCATGTGGAGAACTGAAGTGTGTAAGTTTTCAATGATATCAAGTGTGCCGGAGCTCCTCTGCACATGTACTAAGTGTTGCAGAAGATTAGGCGAAAGCAATGTGATGTCTTTTGATGTCTATTTTATTTCATCGCTGTAAAAGTAATATATATTTGGCAGTCAAAACAGCAACATAGCGCAGCCTTAAAGCAAGGTTATTCTGCTCCCAATCTGTTGGACTGAGAGAAAGGGAATGCAATAGATAATTTCTCCATAAGGTTTAGCAGCCCCAAGCAAGGTTGGTCCCCCTCCAATATCCTAGCCTAGGCTCATCTCCAATTCAAAACACACATAAATAACGTCGGTGTGATTAGCAATCCCATCAAAGGGAAAACAGGCCACTTTGTGGAACATGGAGGGTTTTTGCAATTGGAGTAAACATTTTCAATTGCCTCGGCATCCTGGTCATGATTGGGTGCAAATGAGGAGAGGCAGTCATTAATTCTGGGTGGTGGGTGGGGATGAACGGGGAGTGGGCAGAGGCATGGCACAGATGACTGGCTGATAAATTCAAACTCATTCCAGCAGCTGTCTGGAAGAGTAAAGTGCCTGTATCTCTACACATGGCTGCCCTCCTGTTCCTGCATCACAACATACTGAATGAAACAGTTAGAGGGAAATACAGACCTTCAAAAGTCTGTGCGCTCTCTTTGGGGATGTACAATCTGGCATCAAGTGTCTGGCAAGGAGGCTCGCCTCATCAGCCATAGAACAACCGCCCCCCACCCCACCCCACCACGCTGACCAATTTTAAGAAAAAGTTGACGAAATCAGGAAATATTAGCAGACCGGCTCCTCCAGCAGAAGTTCGGAGACAGGCACCTTTGAATATAGCTGGCTCCCTCTTTGAACTTTCCTCTCTTGTTTTCACATCAAAAGACATGAAAGGGGTAGCAAAAAGCAGGACAGCCACCCCCCAATTCCTCTCCCTTGAGTCACGGCTGTCTGCAGCAGTCCTGTCCTTTCAAGGCACAACCAGGACTACAGCCAGTCATTAACAATCAAAGTGTCTCCCTATCCTTCTCTGATGCTTCCTTTTCACCGCTGCGTGTCTTTATCCAGCTCCGTCATTAGACTCTGATCCTCATGATGAAATGCTGTTTTAAGAATGTTCACAAGTGAGAAATCTTCTGTCTCAGGGCATAATTAGTGCCATGCTATTTTTTTCCCCTAGATGCTCTGCATGGGAAGGTTTCAAGAATTTCATACCCACTAATTTGACCATTTTTTTTTCTGCCAGCGACGAGCTCTCTTAGAACCTCTAGGAACTGGTTGTATAATGATGCTACAGCATGACTTCAAAATAAGACTGTTCCACCTGAGAAAGTCACCAAATATTTAAAGGTGTGTCATTTTTCGGAAGTAAATAAAATGGCCGATGCTCTGCAAAAATCGTGTACCACTCTGTAATGCAGAAATTGTTTGTTTTTTGGAGGGTTGAAAACTTTCTTTTTTTGCCCTAATTTGGCTCGACTAATACCAGCTAAAACCAGAGAAGTGCTGTCAATGATTCACAGCAACCTCACATGTTTTGAGGATGTTATTTATTGAAGTAAATAACATAAAGAGCTGAAGGGTTAGTTCACCTCCTCTATTGAAGAGTTAGTTTGCAGCTGGACATTTAAAGAAAGGAGGAGACAGCCGCACAACTTTATGTTTCTGAAAAAGACAGTAAGTTCTGTACGGGCCAAATGTTGCTGTAATATAATGTAAACGGGTATCTTACCGTTATGGATAATTGTATATAAGAATGGACATCGTTTTATGGTGAACTTGATGTACTTTTGTTCTTTGTGTCTATTCATCATTTGCAAATATTATCATGGTAAAATTTAAGCTGAGATGTTGACCATGCTAAACATCATCATTTTCATTGTGAGCATGTTAGCATAAGCATGTATTTAAAAGCACAGTTGTGCCTAAGTGTAGATCACAGAGCTGCTAAGGTTGTAGAAACAGTCTAAGCGATATAGGCTAGTTATAGCCAGTAGTCTATATTTTATACTGTTGGTATAATTGCTATTGGTAAACTGCACCTTCTAGCAACGTAGAGCTGTGCAAAGCTAATTAAAAACAGAAAAACATAACTGGCATCCTAGTGGTCTAAAGACAAATTGAAATCTGCCATTACATATGGCGAAATGTTGATTTGAGAATTAGAAATAAAAAGGAGTGGATCGGCTTTGTGATTGTGTGGCTCTCTCCTCCTCTCCCGAAAAGGAAACACCAACATAACCAACCATTAATGTAAATATGCACAGATGAACATACTGCGATGGACAGCCAATCAACAGACATCAACAGAAGCAAGCACTTCCAAATGAACAGCAGGTAGCAAAAAAGAAAGAGTATACCTGTCACGGTTTCAGCAGCTCCTGTTGCAGCGCAGGGCGAGGGCGAGAGAAGAAGAGAAGAAAACAGACAGGTTGTGAGCAGACAGGATGCAAGCAGAGAATCATATTCCACTGGTAAAGAAACTTATTCATAAGTGACAAATGAGGCTGTTGAAATTCATTAAATTCAATCTCCATATGCTATTCGTGTAATTTTCCACCAATTAAGACAAATACAAAAAGCATCATAATGAGTAATCATCCTGTTCTTCCACAGGTGCGTACGATCCCTGACATAATGAGCCATTTTCTCTCTTCATCCAGCGCTATATTAATATGGAGGTACAGAGGGGATATGTGGACTTTGTTTTCAACCCCCCTCATGTCCCTGATTGAGATTCCAGCCAGCCCTGCTCGAGAGCAGCCACTGCCTGGAGGCGCTCCCTTGGGACCCTGCGGTGGATCCTGGAGAAGAGAGCACCCATTCGGAACGGTGCCCACCCAAACTGGCATCTCGCAGGGCATGGGAGACTGGCGTGTTCCCAAGTCCCCGCAGCAGTGCTCAGGGCCTGTACCCTCGGGAGAGCTTCCATCATTCATTGTCTGCTATTCATAAACAACCCCCCATCCTCTTTTGCTCTCTCTCTCTCTCTCTCTCTCTCCCACACACACAAACTTTCTCCCCTGCCCTCTGCCACACACCTATATATCTACATTTTGATATTTCACACACCGTCTTTCTATATTGACATTTCACACACACTTTGGAGCTTCTTTACTCTGGCTGTGAGCAACGTGGGCTTCAGTGCCGAGCGTACAGTATGTCGAAGTGACTGCTTGTCTCACTTGTCATTGCCGGCATAATAAGGGTGTAAGGTATGACACATGTCCTTGTTAAACTCCTTTGTGCATTTTCAATGTGTCAGCAATTCCCTCAGGACAAAAGACACGTGAGTGACAAATCACACATGATGGGAAACACATTTTCAACAGTGTCCAGGCGCCTGCTTCAATATCTCACACGGCTTAAGCCTCTGCTTCTTTAAAAATGGCAGGTGTCAGTCAAAACAGTGTATTTTTCACATGTTAATTCAACATAATGAGGCTTTTGGGGGCAATTCTGCTTCAGCTGAAAGAGATTTGACCAAAACGAGGCTGCGAGGTTGATAGCCAGACTCAAACTCGAGCTTGAATGAGCACAGCGTATGCATCCCAGTCCAACCAGCCCTCAGGACAGCCCATAATGAGGCTTTTGAGCTGCTTTAATTGCCAGGTAATTATTATGTTGTAGAAACATTATGTAAATGACTCATTATCATCTTGTATGTGTAGCATATCTGCCCTCGTTTTATGTTACAAGAGTGTAAAAAACCAGAAATATATCACCCTGATACCGGTGCATCTCAGTGTTTAATCTTGTCAACAGACACCTACATATCTTAACAGAGAGACTTGTGCTATAGTGCAGTGACACCTTCCGTAACCCTTCAGTATGATCCACTTCCTGCTGGTGGCCTCTGAAGGGGCTATAAATAGCGTTGTGGCTTGTCTGCCGTGCTCCCCTTCTCTTCCCTGTCCCTGCAGTACATTAGGTAGAAGTTATGAGGTGCCAGCTCGCCTGTGATTAGATGTCATGGCTGTCGCTCTGCTTAGACAGTGCTGATAGACAGATTTCTGGGGAAACGCGTGTGATGGCATTCGTGCGAGTGCAGCCGTTGCACCAATCTGTCAATCACGGCGGATGAGAGCAGGCAGGCCAACCATCCTCCAAATAATGTCTGTCCTTGTCTCCTCACCTCTTCTTCTGTTCCTCCGAAGCAGAAACCGCAAAAGTGGAACATTTCCCCGTTTTCCACCTACATTGATGCTACATTTCCAACTGGAAACACGCTTGCTGTGAACATTTGAAAGTGCATGTTTTTAGCACTCCATTATGTTTTCCAGAAGACGTGAGGCTCCAGGTGCTTTGGCATTCAGGCACCTGTGTTCACTCCATTGTCACCCGAACAAATCCATCGTAATCTGCATTCTTTTTTGAGTCACAGAGGCAAACAACGATCTCAGGTGACTGGCTGTCTGGGGGGTAGCAGAGGCACATAGCCTCTCTCTCTCTATATATAATGCTGCTGCTCAGTAAAAGCAGTGGGGTAACACTAATGAGGCAACGTTTCTTCACAGTACTAGTGTGATGCCTTTGAATTAATGTTCTTCCTTTCAGGTAAAACATTCCCTTGCTTATTTATGCTCATAATCTGCTGCGTGTTGCATGTCAACTAGTGTGTGATCGCACTGCATTAGAGGACACAACAGAGTTGGATGCTGGAACTCTGTGTAGTTCCCCATTGAGATCCACATTGGTTACCCTTGTGTGTGTGTGAGTGTGTGTGGAGCCATGCGTTCTTACTGTGTGTAGCCCACTGTGTTTTCATTTAATTAGAGGGATCAGAGGTGGGCTTCAAACTTTTTCTCTTCAAGAAGTCGAATGGAGAAGCGAGCTCCTGCAGAGTGGACCCAATAAACACAGGCGACTTTTGAGGTCAGGATTTTCACAAAAGAAACTGATCAAAGTGTTCCGGCTGTCCTCACCAAAAAGAAGAAGAAGAAGAAGAAGAAAAAACTTCCGACACCTGTTGTAAGTCTTTGTTGTCAGCCATGATTGTTTCAGGTACACATTAAATAATTCATATATTATCTACAGATTTTCTGTATAAATTGGAATTTGACAAACAATCCAAAGTTCCACTAAATAGTATTTCCCAGAGCTTTCAACCATATTACTCTGTCTTCATCAGCAAATGCAATGATTTTGAGATATCCATCTTCATGGCAACTGTGCAAACTCCATATCCTGGTTTATTTATATTCTGTGACAGCAAACCTTTGGGTTTCGTACTATTTGTTTGACAAAACAAGCAGTTTACTGTAAGAAAATGTGATTTCATTGGCACGTCTCACTATTTTCTGACCTTATATACACCTAACAAATAATAGAGGAACTAATTGTTAGATTAATTGATAATATAAATGATTATTTGTTGGAGCCCAACTCCATATGCAAGTGAAGATAGCATCATACTTCCATGTTCAATAATTGAATGCTTATTACTGGAGGCTTGCACTTTAACAGATGATGCATCTGTGCCTGTAGTGGCTTGTTTATGCAGTTTGGTGCATTATTTAGTAATTTAGTTGCATTGTATTTACAGACTTGGCCTGCTTCTTTTATTATTATCATCACTCAGCTACAGCTTAATCCAGCCTAACATGTCAGTGAGATATCAAAAAACGCTCACCTGCAAACACTACTGGGAATACTCAGATTAATTCTCCCCAGAGTCGACTGAAACATATTAATCAGGTTGGTTTACAGGAGATGCAAAGCATGTTCTTGCACGATAAAGTGGAATAAGTAGGAGATTTTGCCAGTATCCCCACAGAGGTGGTTAATTGCTCAGTGTTAATGAGATTCGCTTTGTAAATGTCCGATCTCTGACCTGAATGTTTATGTTGTACTCATTAAAAGACAGGAGGACACATGTAGTTGAAGACAATTTTTACTTTGAGGGATTAAGGATTAAGGATAATCCTTCAGAAATGCTGTCGGATAGAAAGCAGATATATTGAATTTGGTACCTTGCTTGCTCTTAGTAAAGTGCTATTGGCATCTACAATTGCAGATAATAAACAACACTAGATGGTTGTTCTTATGAATAAAAGGCTCAAATTAAGACATTTCAGCTTCAGTAATTCCTTTAAGAACAAAAAAAGGTGTGTAATCTTGTGTGACTGTGTCCTGTCACTCACAACACACACGGAAATGTCTCTGCTGCTGACACGCACGCAAAAATAAGCTGCAAACGGCAGCCAGCCACTTTAATGACAACTCAGGCAGCGTTCGGCTCACACAGTTGTTGTCAAGAAGAAAGAGAACACTAACACATTTTTGCCTACTGTAGATGCCAGGCTGCTGTTCCACACAGCCTCGTCACAGCCTCGACAGACACAGAGCTCTCCCCGTTACACAAATAAAACAGCATCAAAATGCGATAAGATCACAGAGACACAAAAGCTAATTTCACATATATCATGAAACAAGACTATTCTACGAGAGGATGTCTCAAATCAACATAATATCAAGCAGGAAGAGCGTTATAGTAGCAAACTATTAAGTCATGCTGATTGTGACAAATGCAGCAACTTCAGAGGTCTATAAATCACCAACCAAGTGCATTCGCTAGGAGGTAGTACAATGATTTCCTTTTTCCTACGAGGCACAATCATTCACTCTGTTATGTTAACAAGACCGGTTGACTGAGCATGGACTTAAGTGCAGCAGCGGCAGTGTCGCTCCGCACCCAAAAACCAATGCAGCAGAGAGAGAGTCTTGCTTAAAGCCAAGGCAAGCTTAACCTCTGGCAAAGTGACACATCACATCTCATTCGGATTGTCTATTTCGGGTGACGCTGCATCTTTTTGTGTTTTGCTCTTCAGAGGCAGCAGGCACTGCTGCGAAGCCTCTTTTCAGCGCCGGTCTTAGTTTCTTTTAAAAAGAAAACTTGCGGCAGGAGTGCTGCGTTTGTTACCACAGGAGAGAAACGGTAGCTCTGATTCAACACGCAGCCCTGCCCGGATCAAAACGCATGCAGAACGATTTAAATCAAAGCCTCCAAAGAGTCTTGAGGGAGGGATATTTTTTGCTTTTCAAAAAGACGCTGTAATGCCTCACCTATATAGTATGGTCTCTTGCCAGGAAAGCTCACATGAGCAATGCTCACAGAAGCAATGTGTGTGTGCTTTCCTGTCTGCCAGTAGATCTGCTTACTCACTATGAATGTGCATCTGCACAAGCCTTTCTGTGTGTATGTTTGTCTCTCTGTGTGTGTGTGTGTGTGTGTGTGTGTGAGAGATGGTTAATTAGGACATTAGGAGAAGCTTCTGACAGGCTTGTCATCGCCACAGCCTGCCCAGTGAAAAGGAGGTGGTCAGAGGGGTAAGTGGGAGTGCAGCAGGGTCAAGAGACAGCTGCTGCACCACCACTCACTGTCTGGAAGCTCTCAGAGAATATTAAACCACCGGGGCCTCGGCCAAGGCGCTCCCTCATTTATGAAATACACAAAGCTGTTTCACAAGGAGGTAGCGACTAATTTATTCTCACTGTTAAAAAAGTGCTCTTGTTTATTTTCCTGAAACATGAGAACATAAACATCAAAAGACCAAAATAAGTGGCGATGGCTTCGAGGTAATTGAGGTTATTTTGTAAATCAGTGAATGTAGAACGCAACGGTGGTCGTTCTCTTTAATTTTGTTTTTTTTTATCTCATGATGATAAATCTGTGTGGTCTTGTGCCTGCTGTGTATCTGTCTCCAGCAGAGTGATGTATTATTATTACAATATGAGACGTATTGAAAGCATCCCCAAGGCTGTTGACCTTGCTGACGACATACCATTAATTCTATGGATGGATTATTATTATCATCACAACAATAACAAGCCTCCTTTTCTGCTTGACTCTCTTTAACACCTGCGCCCATTCTCTGGCTGCCACTGCTCATATACTCATAATCACATCTATCAGCCCAAAACGTTAACTGCATCCGGGGACGCTAAACACGTCCATTTGTTTGCAGTTGTAATGTCTTTTGTGCGCCTCAATCAGGCACCTGTCAGACACACACCTGCTACCTCTTTGCTAAGAAAAAAGGCAGAGGGAAGGCCTTTTGTTTCCTCGCAGAGTTTATAATCAGCGCGTTGTTTCCAATCTTCTTCCACCATTTTTCAATTTCCCATTTCCCTTTTCTCAGTCAAATCACTGCTATCAATCAGCTGCATGTTTGAGAGAGGGGAGCGCGAGTGTATGTGTGTGTGTGTGTGTGTGTGTGTGTGTGTGTTAGAGAGGGAGAGAAAGAGGGGGAAGTTCCTTGATGGAACCATCTCTAGCCCTAGGCCTCATTAGTCAGAGACTGCGGGAGGAAATGTGTGTGTGAATGTGAGTGGCAATATGTGTGTAATAAAAATGAATACTGGTAGAGTGTGTCTGTCAATATGAGGCCATTTAACATTCCCTATTCCATCCAAATGATGCACAGCGGACATTGTGCTCTCTATTTGAGTTCTGCTCTAAATGGATACTCCACCCAGTACGTTCTATTATATTCTGTCCGTTCCGTCCACTGTGCTTACTGATATCATGACCTATAACGTCTCAAAGACAATTTCTGTGCAACCATGACAACATCTTCTCCGCGTCAGCGTGCCCGTGCTGTAAAAACGCCTCAGAAGCGAATGCGGTTGACTGATGTGGCAGTCAATACAAATCAAACCGTAACAGCTGCATAGGCTCAAGCCATATTGATCTCATGTGACGAGAGGCGCTCGCAGTCCATCGACATCTTTGAAGAGAGTCAACTTAGTTGCTTTGATTGTCGGTGTCACTAAACACGCCGACTCTTACAACAGAAATAACCCCTCTGTTAAAATTCATGAGGTACAAATTAGGCAACAAACACAACAGTGAGTAAAGGACGAGCTAACGCAACGAGTCCAGATTATTGCCAACGTGGCAATATGCTCGAGTGTATTGATTATAAAAGATCTATTTGAAGTGGCCAATACGAAATTGTAACTACAGTATAGTAAATTCACAATGGCAGGGTAATATACGGCTTCACTGCTTTCATTTATTCACAGCTTGACATTTCCTCCCATCCACAGAGTGTGCTCTAACTGTGTGCCAATGGCCACATCATTTAGACTGGACCCGCATGAATATTTAACATTAGCGCCTGGCTCGTAGCTTGCAGAAAATGAATTATTTTTAGTGGGCTTTGCAGAGGCACCGTGGAAAACCCTCACTCTGGTGATGAATCGCTGGAGAGTTTATGTTGTATTAAGCAGGCAAAACAAATGGCTATCAATCATTTGAAGCTTTTTCGTGCTCGCCAGCTACACATCCCTTCCCCCCCTTCACAGAGATTCAGTGGGTTTTCAGAGGGATCAGCTGCCAGCGTTGGTGTGTAAAAAAAGGGTCGGCTTCGAGTTCACTGTGTTTATTGACGAGCCCTCGGTGGAAGAGGAAGACGGACATGTTACAGTAAGAAACGGTCTACAGCTTTAGGTAAATGTAAAAGAAAATACGTACATGTTTTCACTCCTCCAGCTTTAATACAGTTTACAACCTTAGTCACAGACAAGCACTACGTAGCATGTCTTCATCATAGCCTATTAGTGTGGTGCACACTGTTTACATGTACTAGACATGATGACTTTGCTGCTGCTGATCACGTCACACCACTCTCTTTCTTGCCTTTTTAATTTTGTCTTAAATTACTGTCATACAGTTTACATTCTTTCCTTTAATTCATTATTTTAGTTTTATATACCTCTTATTATGTACTTAACTTGTGCTGCTGCAACGATCAAATTTCTCCGGTGGGGATCAATGAAGGCTTATCTTATCCACTCTTATTGTATCTTATATTACCGGTAATAACGACCAACTTGAGGCAGCAGAGTGTCTCAAAAAATTGCATCTAATGGGCTACATTCTGTCAGTTTTCCTGAAGTAGGGCTGCAATTTAAAAATTATTTAAGCTTTAAATTATTTAAGCTTATTATTTAATCAATTAATTTGATTATTATTTTCTTGAATAACTTATTTAGGATTTCAGTTTGTAAAATGTCAGAAGATATACAATCAGGCTCAAGGGAAGGGTTCAGGTTGTGTCTGAAGTCAGTATTAAGAAAAGGCCAATTGGACGGGTGGTAGAAAGGTGTGAATCTAGCAAATAAATATAGCTGTCTGTACAAATAGAATTTCCTGCAAAATTAAGAGGGCTAAGAGAGCATAAAGAAGTAGTTCTTATAGCTGTTTTAAATTAGCTCTTCATGCTTCCACTACCTGCTTTGAGTATATTTGATTGGCTACGCAATTACCTTAACATTGGTTAATTGCCAGTTAATTTACCTCTCATTGCAATCACCTAACCCTCTAGTCTGCCAATCAGTAATTTAAAAATCATGTATAAATCCAGTCAGATAAAACACACATATGCACAGAAACGAGTACCCGGACACGCCGGCGTGACACACACACACACACACAAAGTTTACAGATTCTCGGATTACTTGACAGTTTCATTAAAACAGATTACCGTGACCCTGAAGTTTTAATCTCCCAGATAAAGTGAAGCTGTTTTTACACCCATCCTCAAGGATGCAGTTCATTTCCAACAACATCCAACCTGAGATGAGATTCGGCGTTTCTCAAATACAATCTGAATTGCTTCAATTGATTAGACAGAAACCGGCAGGCTGAACAGAGCAGAGCGGAGTACAAACCCGTCCACACAGCCACTGGCAAGTGTGGACACAAGATTGAGGGTAAGATATCTGTGAGTGGCCTGGCACCTGAGTCAGAGAGATAGTCCTGCTTACTTGGGGAGGGAGGTGAGGGGGGTCGAATTGGAGACGGACTGGGTGGCTTTGCCTGTGTTTCCCCTTCAGGTGAATATTTTATGGATGTGGGATACATACAGTTCAGATGACAGTTTGAGATGACTGAGAGTCGGCGTGCAGGCAGCAAAAGTTCAGCACTTTTTTAGAGGGGAGGGAATGTCACACGGGGGAGAGTGAGGCTGAATCTGAGAACTGTGTTAGTAGCTGTTAATGTGAGGAGTCTCAAAATGACTCAAGTTTGTGCTCGCATGCGTATGCATGCACGTGTGTGAGATGAGTTGCTATCTGCAACCAGAGCCCATGAAAGAGAAGAGGCACCAGCAGTACAGATGTGTCTCTCTCTGAGCCCAACATGAAACACAGGAAACAGCCTCTTTGATCATTACCTACCTGTCAGTCTGCCCTCCACAGGGACCGCCTGTTACGACTGCTGATGTGCCACACTGACAGGCCAGAAACACACACGCAAACTCAAACGCATAGAGTAAAAAAAAAAAGCAGCACCGCTATGAGCCTGACTGGTGCCGGGATTCAGAGTTGTCTCAGAGGAAGTATAACAATGACGACCAGTGGTATGGGCAAAGCGTAGGTTTATTATTCCACATTTGGATTCCAATTAGCCTCAGGGACTGCGAGGCATGCCGGGGTCCACATTCGCATTTGTACCAACTGGCAATTTAGTCTCCACTCCCCGTGATTGTATGTTTGTTGAGTTTGGGAGGAAACAAGCAGAGAGCCGTATGATCAAAGGGAGAACATCTCTAGAAGAAGTGAGTCAAAAGCAAACAAGCGTTTGTTCATTTGTTCGACTCACTGCTTCTACAGTAGATATCCTACAACCTGCTGAGGAAATGTGTAGACAAACAGGAAGACACGGAAACTGCATGTGGACAGAGAGCAATGGGAAGTGAACGCCATGTCCTTCCATCACTGAGAACCTATAAACACGTTGCTATGTGTATCTGAAATGAAGTGTCCTTTTCTGTAAAATTTACATATTTTACTTTTCATAAAAAGCTGGATTCAAAGCATTTGATGTTGATTCAGGTTTTTTTTCTGTCCTCTCTCACACGGCTTGAAAGACCAATGGTGTTGTCGTAGAACTTGACGTAAAGCTGTTTCTTAAAATGTGGCCTCATCCACAGATTACGGCAATTAAGCGGGTGTGAAAATTGTTGCAGTAAATGATCAATGGCCAGAAATAGTAAGACACCAGAACGGAAGATTCTTCTTACTGGCGTTGATGGATTTTCATTTGTAGTCAATATCGAACGAATCTGCAAAATCCAGAATCAGTGGCAACATTTTTATTTTTATTTACTTTTTTATTGTCACTTTCTTCGTCCACCGTAACCCTCCAAGATTGCAGCTCCACTTACACTGTGCATGTGTCATACCCCATAGCTCAAGACCATGTCCCAGCCTTCATTCAATAGCCTCACACTGACACTAAATGTTGGCACTGAACGTAAATTGTGAGCTATGGACACTATACAGCTATTGAGTCACCCAATTCTGACTGGGCATACTGGTCTGTAAAAAGTATAAAAACCCTGTTGTCATCTGTGTGAATGGTTCCAATGAAAACTGACAACTGAAACTGAAAACAGTTTTAATACAATCAACAAAAATGGATTCAATTTCATTGTTTTGAGGTGGCGGCAGAAATCTCAAAAGTCAGATGTCTCAAAACCGTGGCCAATAATACTAAAACTCAAAAAGCACTTGGGGTAAATGAGAAAAGAAGTGATCAGGGTGACCTGACCTTTCAAGGCTCTGCTCCTTCTGAAAAGACACAGCAGGACAATTGGCTTCCACCTCCATTCTGTGCGGAGACCTGCTGGCTTTGACTAAAACTAACTTTGCAAACCAACTCCCGGTGCGAGACTGTCAAAAAGTATCCCAAAGCGCTGTGTCTGTACTGTCGGTTTTGCCTCTGTATTTGTGGGTTGGCAACTGTTGGTCAACACTTTTTAAAAAGAAGCCTCCAGAGGATCAGTTTGCTGAGCTTGTTAGGGGAATATCTGCAACTTCTTGATCAATCAAACAATTTCTAACTCCTCATTCCCTTTTCACCGGGATCCCCGTTGCTCTTGTTCTCTTGATTTTTCTGTCACCGCTGTTTCCAGCTTCCATAGGTTAAAGTTACCTCTTTAATCTTCACGTGCCCCCAGCTGGCACTGGGTGTAAACAAATGAGCGGTAGAATGCAGCAGGAAGTACACGCAAATTTATATGCCGAGCCTTGTGCGGCTGTGTTTCTATTTCAGGCGAGTCAGAGTTAGACTTTGTTGTTCGTGTACCACCCACATAACTTAGGGTGGTCGCATTTGGTTGCAGCAATTTACACAGTTTAAGTTGTAATGACTTTTCCACATCTTTCTCAGAAACACCAAAGACACCTCTGTAACTACTTTGGGGATACACTGCGCGATTGCATCTCCGACACCATTAGCATACATTTTACTGCCAATGTTTGCAGTTAAATCTAATGGGAATGAGTCAATTTGTTTTGAGAGCAGCATGAGAATTTGAGGACAGATGAAACATGCGGCTATGATGTTGTGTTGAGAAACATTATATTGTGTATATTGCTCCAGATCAGAGCGCCAGAACTTGCAGCACACCATCAAAGACGCCACGTACCAAGCAAACCAGAGTCCAACAAACTGAGAGACTCGCACATATTCACAGGAGCTAATTGCGTGGTATGTTCGGCCGCAGCGCAACGCTTCTGCGCCTTTAAGTCAGCCCACATACTAATGAGATGACATTACACAACTTTCGCTTATCTCTCCCTGCACTTCTCACCTTAGATAAAGAAGATGTATATCTGTCATTGCCTCAGCTGCCTGTGTACATTTAGAACATTGTTTAACACAAACAACGTTATTTCACAGACACTATGCTGAATAAATAATGCAGTGATTCATGCGGTGGAGGATGTAGTGGGGATATTTTTAGAGTGGCCCCTGTTAATGCTATATTACAATACATTATTAGATTTATATTACTAGGTAGATGGGTAAACAGCATTTTAATATTATAGTTGGTTGAGGTGAAGCTCATTTTACATATTTTTATATTGAATTTATTGTTTAACAATATATTATATTTTCAGCCTGAACTCATAGAAATACATGAAATCACCAGGACATTACGTGGTGGTGTAATGTAATGCGTTAAAATTGCATGCAGGCACCGGGGAAACATTACCAATGGAAAGTTAAATGGATCCCTTGTCGTGGTGGACACACCAATTCCCAGGTTAACCATGAGTATGTTTTAATCACATTACACATAGGGAGGAGGTAAGAGTGGATGGCGTGGTCAGATACAGGATTTTCCCCGAGGAGACCGCTGTTTGTGTCCAGTATGAACCCAAAAGTCAACTTTGACTTACTTTAAAGCTGTGTAAGTTAAGTTATATAAAAAACACACTTATTTTAACCAATGATCTATTCGATGTTGTACCTAACAAAGTTGTGTTGCTTGAAACTAAATTGTTTCTGTGGTGGTGGCACTTAATTTGAATATATTACGTTCCAGCTGTTAAGAGGTTGTGGTCATTTCACGTATATATTTCTGTGAGATCATGTTGCATTTTGACATGCTTATTGTAGGCTGTTGAAATCGTAACTGTAGTGGAGTAAAACCTACAAAATGACGTGAACATGCAGGACTTTACTTACGTAATTACAGTTACTTTGCACCAGTGGATTTAATGTGTCTAATGTGGGCTGCGTATTATTTGAAAATCATTGGTTCTAAAATTGGTAATTGAAAAAAAATTAAATCAGGAACTCTCTGAACAGAAAATTAGTAAACAAGAGGCTTTAGATGCTAGCTTTCAGTACTTGACAGTTTTCAAAACTCTGTGCCACAGACACATTTTGATTGGGTCCAAAAAATATGTAGGTTTGAAACCCGGCCCTGTGGTGAGCTACCAAGCACAGCGCTCTCTTTGTTTCATACTGTATCCCACCACTTTCCAGAGAAATAATACTAAAAGCAGGTTTCTAATGAAAAAACGATGCGACTGCTGCAAACAACAACAATAATCCAGCTGACATTACTACTACTAATAACAATAATAAAATGTGAATGTAGGGTGTTGCGAGGCGGTCCTTGCAGGAGGAGGTGATGAACACAGAGGAGATGATGATCATAGAGGAAATAAAGAGAAGTCGGCTAATCTACGGCACAACACTTCTGACAACTCGTACGATTAGAGACGCCTCTCAGTCTAAATCAGTCTTCTATCTGCATCCTTAGCGCCATTACTTGCTTTGTGGGGTACTAGCCTCAGGGGTGCATTGCCCACACAAGGGTGGAGTGCCAAGCAGCACAGCACGAACACACACATGCAAGGACTTTCACTCATACAGTCACACTGAGAGAGATAGAGATGAATCAACTATGATGATTACCAAGGAAATCTTTACAGAAAGAGTCTTAACTCCCCAGCAGGAGTTTCTTTTCTTTCGAATTTAAATGCAAACTATTATATCTCAACCATACTGCTTATACAGCCGCACAGCCTGATGGAGCTTTTGGTGACCAGAATTTTTTGCAGTGGTGAGAGTGTGTTTTTCCAGGAAGATCAGGTCTATGCATAGGGTATTGTTTGTTTTGGACGGAGAAGAGACTACCACTGGAATGCCAGAGTAAATACCCGGGTTTGTCAGTTCTCTGTGCTGCTGTTTGGGATCCACAGCAACCGCAGGATCAGCATCAGAGAACATTTTCATCCCCTGGCTTACAGACCTACTGAACTGTAGCTCTGCATGCTCTTCCTAGCCGTACTGCTCGTAGCTGTGAGCCAGCTTTACTCCTTGAAATAAAAAAAAAAATGCCCCCACAACTGCTCCTGACATATGATTTGTGTCCAAGGTTGTAGGGAGCACAATTCATTGGCAACTTCAGCTTGGGATTTTTTTTTTTTTGCAATATGAGGAAATGAATAAAGCTGTTTCAGCTTGTTGTTGAGAGCAATAAAATAAAATGACAAGAGGATGTTCTTTTTTTTTCTGTACCAAAACCGATAAGTTCAAATTTGCACCTCCCCACTCTGTTTTGTATTTAAGAGGTGCAGGGTTCTGCAGTTGATTTTTTAAATTAAATTACCAGAGTCAATTTCAACACTGCAAAATACTTCACATACAACCTGGCAATAACACGGGCCTGTATAATGAGGTAAAATAAAGGCTAAATGAATCCAAATCAGAGGAGCCATGGGACTGGGGGAATGTGCACTGTGAACAATTAGCCAGCTCATCCAGCATACGAATCAGCTTCTGGCACATTACACACATACTGTAAAGCTCATTACTGCTGCGAAACACACAATCAGTCGATCAAATCCAGTGACAGAGCTCTGTCAGGATCCGCCTGTCATTCAACTCTTTAACCCGCTGTTGCACCCTAATCACCCAGTGCAGACACAACAACAGCCTCATGTTGTGTTTTAACAAGTCATGCTTCGTTATGTGCAGGAATTTTCCGAGACTTTCTCCCTCTTTGATGGATGCTGACTGTTGTGATGCTTTCATCTCCTCCTCCTCCTAAAAAAAAAAAAGAATCCTTGAACGCAAACATCCCTGGTTAAACATAAAAGGGCTGAGATATTTTAAAACTGACATCACTTCAAAGGGAGTGAACACATTCAAAGGGTATCACAGACAAGAGATTCAAAAGCCTGCTAGTCACCTGTAATCCACTGCTAATACTTGGTCCCCACAATGGCATATTAACATTCACACCGCTCACACACCTATATATTGTTGAACATACGGATACACACCAGCAATGAGTGACTCATTAATATTCAGCTGAATGCCAACAAAATGTACAGCCGCAAGAATGTCTCACGTAGATATTTTGTAGTTGTAGATGCTTTGTCTGTATTGATTCAGGATGCCAAGAAGAAGGATCTACACACATACAGGGATTATATGGTGAATGTATCAGTGCCATTACAGATCAGCGGCTGTTTCATAGTGACAACTATCCTGTGCTTGCCTTTTCTTCTCGGTGTCTCGTTCTTTCATCACATCGCAGCTCTTTGTCTCTGCCTCCACATTTCTTTGACTGTGTTGCCTCAGTCAGTTGTGTGAGACGTGTAGCTTTAAAAAGAGAAACTACCTCGCTTCTAAACAAACCAAGGAAGAAACTGTACCTTCAAAGGTTTTGTTTGGGGGTTTGTTTTTTTCTACCACAAAAGAGGAATGAAAAGTTTATTTTAAAGTTTAGGGAGAAAAGCACTAAATCTTTGATGCAGCACAAACAAGTGTTAAAGAGAAGTCTAAATATGTGGCATGTTATCACTCGTTTACCAAATTATTTGCATCACATTCCAAAGAAATCTTTATAACAGGTTAATAAGCTTTAATTACTTTATACATGTGTAATAAGTCATCTACTTGCGTTTTATGGATCTGTTAACCAATATTAAGAACAAATTATGGGTTGCCAGGTTGTCTAAAAATCCCTTTTTTCTTTGGGTTGGTCCTTTCTATTTTGTAATAATGCCCAAGCTGCAAAATATGACTAACAGGGACTCTCTGAGCTCTGATTGTTTTCTCACTTTCTAATGAAAATACAATGCGGTCATAACTGTTATTTGTTATTATTAAACTGCTTTTCAATCAGTCATCATGTATAATTGGATAATTGCCTTTTGTGGCGAGGTGTAACGGTCAGTTGCTTCTAACCAATCTGTAAATCCTAAATGTTCTTATTAAATGGAAATAAATGTATGAGTTAAAATGTTTAAACCTTTTGTAGGATGACTTATTAGAAAGTAGTATTACATGATGTTTGTGTCATTTTGAATAAACACCAAAGAAACACTAGCATCAGGCATCAGGCACAGTAAAAGTGTCAACAATGTATAACAGTAGGAGGCTGTGAACATCAGCCAGTATACCCTCAGAACCGTCGCGATGAGAAAGAGAATCACACATTTTGGCAAGAACACTCATGCTCTTAAGGGAAAAATTAGCTTCTTCTTGAGCTGCTCACATTTCCATTTCCAGTTGATTGCTCACTCTAACTGCTGCGTATTAGTTTGGCACAGGAGGAAGATCGAGTCCACTCTATAAAACAAATCTTTGAACCATTTTGTTTCTGGACTTCGACACAAACATCATCAGATTGTGTGAACAGATGAGTGATCAGTGAATCAGGTACAGAAGAAGAATATTTCCATGCCAGGCCACTAAAAAACTAATTTCGAATTTATTTTTGTTTTTTATTCAAAGTCTCTGCTGCAAGCTGAATGCTGTTCTGCACTAATATCTACTTTTTTTAAACATAGACATTTAGGATGTAGAGAAGAAATCACTTTAAACGTTGATTTGAAAGGAATAAGGTTCAATACTAATGCAACTTCTAAAAATATTCCAGTTTTGTCTCTGTTATCAGCACATTATTGATGGATCAAAAGTGACAAATGAGAACGCCGTCTCAAAAAAACCACGCAGGCTAAAGACGAGCACACTGCAGGTGAGGCGGATGATGATGTATGTCTTTGTAGGGTAAAGAACATAAAGCTGAAAACTGCTAATCTCTCCACTCACATTATCGCTGTCACTTTAGATTTATCCATTGAACGTGTGCAGATGTGGCAGTCAATTTCATAGCCTTAAAGAAAATGCTGAGGTCAAGAGGATCCATAAATAATCCCTAAGTCTGTGGCTCTTCTACTAAGCGTTATTCAAAGAGGATCGATAGGATGTTGTGATTCAAAAACACGAACCTATTCTTTTGCTTATCAGCAAATCTCTCTCCCAGTACTTTCTGGTGATCAATTTTTAAAATCAACTTCACATGGCCCGTACGTGTCAACAAAATGGGCAAGCCAGATTTATTCTTTAGGCTAAGGCTTTTGAGAGGTAATTTTTCATCTGAGTGGCCTTTAGCATTTCTTATTAAAATACATTATTGTTCTCGCAGATTTATTTATTCAATGTGATAGCTCATTAGTCAGATTAATGTAATGTACTCTCTTCTCCCTACAAATGGTTTGCCTGCAAAAAAGGTCCGTCTTTCTGTATAAATAAATGACACAAGGTAAAGTTCAAGTCTTCTGCTTTTTGCTGAAAACACTGATTGTCATTATGCATCTATTTTTAAGTAGGGGTGATGCTAAATTTAACTTTTAGTACTTCAGTTGTACAGAAGACCAACTCTCAGCTTTAAAATGTACTTTAAGCATGAAAAGTAAGCAACATTTTACTGATGTTGCTGAGGTGGATTTACTTAAAGATAAGATTATATACACTGTAAAACAGGCCTGTAAAATCTAAATCTGCCCATAACTGTATTTGTCAAATTAAAAACAACTTTCTTATCTCTAAAAGTCTACAGTTGCATGCATTTGACATACTTTAGTAAAGAACAAGTACCTCAGAATTGTACTTAGGTACACTACTTTGGTAAATGTGTAATGTAATGTAATTTACTTTCCACCACTGTTTGTGCCACAATATTTTTCAGCTGATCTGGATATCATTTAACAGGACTAAAGCTGCCTTCACGAACAAATTGTCTCTTTGCTCACTGCGAGGTAGGGCGCAGAACCTGTCAGAGGCTAAACGCAGCGCAGGTATCAAAACAGTTGCCCCGGTCATCTCATTGGTTGAGCTAAAATTCAGTAGCAACCTAGGTCAAAGTTTAAATAATTTAACCTTTGAGATATAGACCGAGCAGTTGCTTACCATGTTCACAATTTAGTTTTAGCATGCTAACATTTGCCAATTATCAATAAACACAAAATGCAACTGAATATGTTGGGAATGTCATTAGTTTTGCAGATATTTACTAATTTACCCGAGTCAGGCGATCACCAATGATATTACAATTCATCATCAGAGGAGCATGAACGTCTGTACCAAATGTCGTAGCAATCAACCTTGTGTTAGCGCTTTTCACTCTAAAATCACAAATATCAACCTCGTGGTGGCGCTTGAGGAAATGTCAGGGTCTCACCACACTCTGTAGGATCCGTATTTCTAACTACCAGCTAGCTTCACAAATCCAACTCTGTCATGTTCATTATTGTTTCATTATACTTATATCAATATTAAAATGAGAAACCGATGAAATGTTAACTGTTATTCAAAAGCATGAAACCACTTCGCCTGAGAGGATTATTTCTTTAAATACACATACCGACTATTACTCTGATCACAATGCCGCTGTGAATATTCTGTATCACCTCAATTATCGCAGAAGATGGAGTATTATTGTTACTGTGGAAGGATGACCTTTAATTAAGTGAAAAAAGAGACTTGTTGATATAAAATGAATAATAATATATAGGCACCAATGATTCAAGGAAACCTTTTAATTTGATATTTTATGAGTTAGTGTGCAAACAAAACCTGTGTTTAATAACTTAATAACAATATCAGTTATTAATGTTTGCCCCCAGCAGTGGCATCTCTTAAGCTTCTGTGTGTAGCTGACAGAAGAGATAGATGGCAAGATCAGCTATTCTATAGAGTAATTTGACCACCATTGAAAATCCATTTGTCTTAAGGTAGAAGTTAAAAACTGCACATATTGTAGTGTGTAGGAGTCTGGGGAACACTTGGGCTCATTAAAATGTTTATGCACAGAAATAAAAAACCTGTAAAAGTTCATGTTCATTGTCAGGCTTATGAAACAGCACCAGATGTGCACAAGGCTTCCTCTGAAACAGTCGGTTGGTTTCACGCAGCAGCAATTCAAACCCACAAAAGTTTTCAGACAAACTGTGGGGCTTGTCATTTCATAACTTACTATATATATATATATATTTTTTAATTTTACTTCAACATGTCAGTCATTTCCTGTATATTCACTGCAGTGAGTTAAACTAATAATAAACTAATTTGAAACACCTTTTGGTAAATAAAAGCTTACTGCATCCTGGTTTACATTAGTTTAATAACTTTTATCGCTTGGAACTGTCTGATTTTGTGTATCCTTTGGTCTCTTGACCTTTTATCTGGTGTCAACAAAAGTTGTACCACCTTACTTTTGTTGTACAAAAACAAACCTTTGTGAATCAGGTTCTATGGACCTCTTCGTTACTATACCTCTGGTTTTGCATGTTTTAGCCAATTTACGCCCTTTACTTTGCATTAGAGTCAACCATTTTTCAAAAAAGTGTTTCGCAATACAGTTTTCTAAATAAATTGAGCTACTGTTCCAATCAACCATTGATTTCCATTTAATAACATTTTTGTCAACATTACGAAATTGATCTGAGGCAATGCAGATCAAACATTTCATATTAAAGCATTGTCACACAATGATCATGTAACATTGACAATAACTAAAGCACAGTGTGACAGATGGACACAACTCAAGCTAGTTTTAAGAGTCTGCTTACTTCATAGTGGGCAAAACTTAATGGAAATCAATGGAAGTCTGTAATTGTTCAAATCCAAAGCTATAATGCTGTGTGTAGTGTGGATGATTCGCTGTTCAGGAACTGAACCTTGCAAACCTACTGGTCTGGTTCTTTAGGTTGAGTACACACACACACACACACACACACGCACACACACACAAAGACTTTTTTAAGTAAAAACAGTGTAAAAACACAGGTCTGTACTAATGCTGCCAATGCATGTTCATGTGTTATTGATAACTAAAGCCATTGGGAGTCAACATTGAGTTTATCTTCTGGCGCGAAATAATTTGAATACATAAATAAAAACAATACTTCTAAATATAGTGCCGAGCAAAAATACATGATTTTTAAGATTTTAAGATAACGTTTGTTTCTGCCATTCCAAACAAATTCCTAGATTCCACACTTGACTCGTCTCGCTCCAACTTCTTCATTGCACATCGGAGCATTCAAATTGCTTCTCTTACTCTTGTGCAAAGTAGGGCACACCTTTACTCTGGGGAAATACTGCCCATCTCTACGGCTATTTGAGGAACTACTTACTCCCAAAGGTCTGATTTCTAAAGTCAACAGTATTTGAATAAAACGAAGCACTGACTCATCTCCACTTTAAATGCCAACTTCAACTCGAGGGAAAAAATGGGGATGATGTCTTTTCCTTTTTACTATGTCAGAAAAAAAGACAGCGATTACAGATAAACACTGTTTACAAAATGTTCTAATACTGGCTGTTTGAGATGGTGTGGATCCAGTGTTTGATCACAGTCCTAAGGCAATTCTTCAAATCTATCTGCACTACAAAACAGTCTGATGGAAAATGCATTTGCTGTGCTCCGATTACAGATTATTACAACTCAATGAACAAACATTTGTCATGTCAACATCTCCAGTATGAACTACTTCCTCTTGATTGTGATGCTATTTGAATTTCAATGCATGCTATTTTTCATGTCAAAAAGTCACTCATGTATTACTCGTCAAATGTGAGAAAAGCTGCTCACTGGGCATCCTGCTGGTCGCAGTGTCTGAGGCGGACGCCGTTTAACCACAACAAAAGTATTTCAACCTTATGCCATAAAGCACGTATGTTAAGAGAAATGCAACATAAAGATGTGGATGTTAAATCGACACTACGGTTAGGGCTATCTGTAGCTGTGTTGCCCTCTCCTCAACGCAGCTCAATGCTACATCAGCTGACACTGGCACAACACATCCAAATCCCAGTTAGTGTTGCATGGTGGGAAATGTGTGGAATGAAAAACACAACACCTGCTGCAACACGTTTTGATCCTTTTATCTTTAACTGTCCATTACGAGTCAGACAGTGCTACAGAAGAGCAGTGCTAATAAACAAGTTGAGTATTCTTTTAATGCTTCAGCATAAAATCATAGTCTCGACAATCATTTGATTTCTACTGTGTAGTAACAGTTTGGGGAAGGCCACTTCAAGTTGCAATATGGCAAGCATGGCAATGCCCCCGTGCACAAAACAAGCTCCATAAAGATATGGTTCCCCACATTTTACAGAGCATTTGGGATGAGTTGTCTGTTATGTTGGTTAGGTATAGAGCCCTGATCCCTCAGCCTTCTCAGAAGAGCAAGAGGCTGTGATAGCAGCTTATTAATGCCCGGAGTTCGCTCACATGTGACTCACATACTGTCCACATACGTCTGGCCATCTATAGTGTGTCATGTATATGAAATGCCCCTACCTCAGGACTTACCAACATCACTTTGCTATCTTCCTTTCATCCGCAGTGAACTGAATCTTAATGCCTGTATAATTTGTGCAGATTGTACCCTGTGAAATCTGGTGCAGCATGAAACAAATGGCTGGCAGTGTTCACTGCTAGACTGGCCATTTGGTGGAGTTTGGCACAAAGAGCCTCACTGGACTATCACCAGGAGGAATATTTCTTTTTACATCCTTTAATTTATTCTTTTATGAGATCAAAAATGATTTTCGTGGGCCAGATGTGGGTAAGAGGGCATCACATATGAACGCCTCAGACAAACAAAGCATTATCATATTACGTAAACAATCTCATAGCCCTAAAAACACAGAAACAGACAGAGAGAGATCAGAGAGCAGTGCCACAGCCTGGGAGATAACAACTTATGCAAAACAATACGTCCCTCAGGAATCATCTTGTACGGAGGCTTTGAACTCAGTGAGAGAAATTAATTTCCAAAGTTTAAAGTTGTTCTGCAGGCAATAACACAGAGGGTGAACTTCAGGTTCAGTCAACCGGGCTGACGGCTTGAACCGTGAACTCTTCTGGTCGCAACAACGCTGTCTTAATAATAAGTGGGGAGGTGTTTTAATAATCGAGGACCTTATTCTAGTTTTATTTATTAATTGTCACTCATAATTAAATAATTTATTTTATTTAAGCATGTTTACAATTCAGTGATTAAGATAAATAATTAAAACAGAATAGTACGTAAGGCTCCATTGAACGACATTTCCCTCTGCAGCAGAAGTGTAACCATAATCACTTTATTTATCATTTTATTTGTGTAGCTTTCTCTGAAGAAAATCTGTTTTTTTCCTCATTTTCTATTTGCTTTAATTGTGTTCCTATGGAAGCGCATTTCCACCAAGAAAATAAAAATAATAAAAATAAAAATAATTAAAAGGTCGACACTATATGAATGGAAATACACATAATATACAGTAGTAAGCCAACATGTATGTTACAATTATGATGTAATATCACAATTTTGACACAGCATCAAATTAATTTAACTCAATAAATAATATATATTGACATCCATATCTCAGTAAATAATTGTTTATTTTCATCATATGTAATTTGGTGTGTTTCTTCTCACAGTGTGTATTTTAGTGTATGTGGCTTATCCACCTGTACAGCCCATCTCAGTGTCATAAAAAGATTCTCTGAATTTGATCTCTCTTCACTTATGGAGGATGCATGTAAAACTGAACACAATTTTTTTATGATGCACATAATCACACAGAGGAAGTGCATGTAACTTCTGCAAAGAGCTTTACCAGCAAAAAACGATTCCCAAAACTCCATTCGTGTGCTGTCCTATGCAAATCCATTTACTGCCGATGTGCGAAATGAAATCACAAACCCTCCTGAACCCGACCCGAGCTCTCCATCCCTGAGGTTGCTGGTGTGGTGTTCCCCCGTTGAGGCCACCTTATTAAGCTGAATGACAAACACTTGAACACTTGAAGTGGAGAGATGCTGCCGGGGAGGAGGCATGTGTGCTTCCACACATTTCAGTTGCTTGTTAGTTTTCCGAGCTACTTTATTATTCTGTTGTGCCATTTCAAACATCATCAACTTTACAGACTATTGGCTGTTAGCAGAGAGTAACCACCACCATAAGTACATTTGCTGACATTTACTTTACAAGCACTGATAGGTACATCTCAGATATTGTAATACATGCTACTTTATACCTTCTTCTACTCTATAACAAATTCAAAAGTTGATACAGTACATTTTACTCCGCTACATTAATTGTAGTTACTAGTTACTTTACCAGATAAGATGTTGCATATAAAACACATGATGGGCTTACTATGTATTGCAACAGGTTACTACTCAACAGTATTACAATTAAGTTAAATGAAAAAAATTGAAATTAATGACACTTACACTTTGATGCAAAAGTAAAAATAATATATATATACCGGATTTAAAATGTGAATACTTCAGCACTGAACACACTAACAAACTGAACACATGCATTCACACACATGCACATATACTAGTACTTACATGTATATATATATATATATTAAAAGAATAAGAAGACTTTGTAAAACCACACCTACATTTGAGACGTCAACTGCACAATGAACTCAACCCTGATATTTAAATATGTTTTCCCTGGAACTTCACATGACAGGCCGGGTTCAGACTGACAGGGCGAGAAACGCTTGAGGCACTGCTGCCACAAATAATGCAGTTTAATACTTGCTTTTGCTCCAGCACCACGGTATTTCCCCCCACTGGCTTTCTAATTCAATGTATGACCTCTCGCCAGAGAGTTTTAAAAGTCTTCAGGCAAAGATCCAGCAGCTTTAGGTCTGGCCAATGACAGATGAGTCGCAGAGGCAGGAGCAAGACAGCTTGCCCTGGGAAAACCACGGAGCTTTGGTTAGCCTGCAGGGGTGAACTTCTGCTGCAGTGAGGGGAAGGAACAAGCGCCTGTAACATTATTTTCTTTCTACTATATAGCACTTTCCTTTCACACCCACCACCAGCCACAGCATGCATTATGTGCAACTAAACAGTAGGAGATCATTATGCTACAGGCAGTTTATATTCTCTGATTCTCAGCTCGGATAGACCTTAACTGGCAACCGTTTAACACAGGAAGCACTGGACACAATCCCATGTGCAAGAAGTAGACACCTGTACGTGCAATTTGTGTGTATGTGCCTTGTTCTGCACGTGGATGGATACACGTTTAAATTTAACTGGATGATCAGTCCACAGAATCAGTGATTAATGACACCAAAGGGAGACAATATGAGAGCAACAAAAAGACAAGCCATGTTACCCTCTGGTGTTACCAATTGCTACCATAGAGTTTTCTTCTTCTCCTTTTTAGAGTTGTTGGAATGAGGCAAAGCTCATTTAGTAATTGGATATGCAAGCAAGAAAGTGAATAATAGATCTTAAGGACTGAAAGGGCTGTTTTGCATTATGAGGGGAAACTGCTATTTTGCATATTGTAAGTAGTACACTTAAGGATGCCGGTCATTTTCTTTCACTGACGAATGTGCTTTTATGTTTGTATGATGTATGACATGCATGAGGGCACCTGTTTCATAATTAAAAAGACACAAACATTTGGCTTTAATCCCTGTTGAAAGGATCGCCTTATGTTTCTTATTAACAGTTCATGCCCCATCTTTTTCTTTCTGCAACTGTGTCACAACATGTGGTGTCAATTTATTGTATAAGACACAAAACACACAGATGAGAATGTATATACTTGTGCTGAGAGACTCTCATCCTTTAAAGCTAATTAGGTTTAACTATTCCTCTAGTATCTGTTATTTATTAATGCACTGATCGCCAGCAGAATTTGCATTTCCTTGTCTCCTAACTGCTCCACTTTGACTCATGCCCACAGTAGATCTTTGCCATGCATCCTCTGTGCCATTGTAGTCCAGTGCTGGAGGGAGCCTGCCCTCCAGTTACGCCGTTATCAGACGGCTGATAAAATGTTAACAAAGAAGACATTAGAAAGCAAACGGGAGACAGCTGGTGCAATCTTAGCAGAGCAGAGCGGAGCAGCAGTGGAGATGTCAGACAGTCATTCTGAGTCGCTGCCAAAAGCCACAATATGGTCACTAAAATTGCACTGCATGGACAATTTGCTTCTCTGTACAAGAAAAAAGGCTCTTGAAGACTTAGTGGCGCGTAAGACGAGTTCCTTTCATAGCCCTGTTTTAAAAAAATATCATTACTGTACCTTCACTTCATATAAATAGGATGATCTTTACAGGGTTAGCTTGTAAAAAAACTTAATTGATTGTTGGCATTGGTTGTTTCTTTGAGTTTATCTTTGAGCGAGCAGGACCAATTTCTGGTCTGCAGCAGTCAGCAGCGAGTGCCGTCAGTCCAGACGGCACATTTGTCATAATTGTCTGCAGGCAAGCACACAAAAATAGTACTTACAGTTGTTGTGCAGGTTTTCTGTTTTGACAAGTAAACATGCTGCGGTGAACCACCCAGATCTACGATTCACTGTGAGCATTAAGTTGTGAGGCATCATGAGTTCAGGACTGGATCTCCGAACCATGAACATTGGGACTCGAATGAGAAAAATGTGTGTGTGTGTGTGTGTGTGTGTGTCTGTGTGTGTGGGGGGAGGCAATATTTGATTAGAAAATGTAAATACAGGTTCAGAATAGCCAAAATATTGACAATAATAATTATTTGCTAATATTCACGGTGGGGATCTGCAAGTACAAATACCTTTTTTGTGAAATTTCTGCCAAACGGAACCAAAAATGCGTCCCTGTGTGTTTGCACGTTTTTATAATTTGAGTATTGGTGGTGTAAAGGGGGAGATCTGTAATATCTTTTGCTGCATCATACGTGACTGTCATTCATCAAATCAGGCGACCTCTGGCCGGTGCCCTTAGCCACATCCACAGAGTGCTGCTATGATGGATGCCTTATTAGAGACCTTTATTAGTGTACTTTAGCCGGGAGATAAACTTTGTAATTAATGTCTCAGTTTGAGTATATGTCATTTATTTCAATCGGATAAAGGTGACTCTTCCAGCCGAGCGGAGAACAATGGCCATCGGAGGAGACAGCAGCTCGGCAGCCGAGCGGAGCCTAGGAATGCTGAATAGCAATCCCGTCATCCATCATGGTATGTAGGGAGTCGGCAGGCTGTGTTCGTCCCGAGGAGAAGCTCCAAGGAGCAGTTCCCAACCATGAGGGATGGCAAGACTGAAAACGGCCACATTCCCCTCATTCTGCTTCACGTAGAGCATATTCTCCAAAAGATAACAAAATCGTAAGGTTGTACTTCTACACCTTCTTTGGCAATGTGGACTTAAATTGGAATCCATAGCATTTTTTGCTGTCAGGGGTGCCAATATGTACTACTGGCATGCTGCTGTAATCTACAGTTCAATATCATCCATGCATCATTAAAATCAGAGCTGATAAATGACATAATGATGAGAGCAGCCTGAGCTCTGCTCAGCTACGGTCTGTGATGATGGCAGTAGTAATTTCCCTGTTAGGCTGGCCCCTCCTGTTTACTTAACCTTTCCACAGTCCTCATTAACTCACCAACACCAGCAACTATGTTGGGTTGCCAAGGGCAAACACAATGGGCAGATGGAGCCGAGCTGAAACCATCACTTAGCTGGGCAGAGGTCAGTTTGCTATCCTGCTGGTCCGAACTCTTCACTCTGAATCTTAACATGTTGTTACATTATTCCTGCTGCCAGCTATGCAACAAGCAATAACCAGCTTTTCACAAGCTTTCATTCTCATTTAAGGATAAGGCGAGGTGTAAATCAGCAGGGTGCTGAGGGAGAGAAATCTCACACTTTTTCCTTCTGCTCTAAAGATACTCCAGCTTTTCTTTTTTTTTTTTCCCCTTCTAGAAATCCTTCAGTTTAGCTCCAAGAGAGAGGACAAAATGCAAACCCAGCACTGGGGGTAATGGGATATGCAGTCATTCATTCTGCTGCTGGTTCATGCTCTCTGGCCAAATGACATCTTGGAACACAGCCACGCTGATACAGTAGCACCTCGTGAAATCACAGCTATTATTAATCCAGAGAAGGACAGCAGTCTGATTACACGCAGCCATAAAAGACACAGAGTCACGAAACACAAAACACTGAGTTAGCCATGCCCATCTATAAAGAAAGCTTAGCACAGCGCTGGAATGTGTACAATTACATATCCAGGAAATCCAATGCAGCCATAAAAACACATCTTAAAGCTGCAACCTGCGTTCTCACATTCAAACAGTTACAAAACTGTATTTTCGTGAGTGAGCAGTGAATTGTGAACACATAATTTACTAAGATTGTAAAGTTAGCCGCCGCCGATATCAAGTGAAACCTGACAAAGCTGGTTTATCAGCAGGTGGAGAGTGTTTCCAAGTACACCAAATGCTGTTTGGTGTTTTCACCACTCTCCAACATACAGCGGTACAGTTTACAATATTCGAATAAGAAATGCTGGATTTCAGTTTTGATAATGAATTATGCATCAGCCAGCACAACACATGCCAGGCCGGTGCATGTCAGTCGCTCTTTCTTGTCTACTGTATGCTATCAAATAAAGGAAAACATAACCAAAAATAATCTTTAAATAATAATCACCTGTGGTCATAGAGCTGCAACAATACAATATTAATCAAACAGTAATTAATTTCCTGGTTCTGGGTTATAAAATGTGAGGGGCTGTTGGTCAGACAAAGCAAATAATATGAAGATGTCACATCGGCTGCGGGAAGTTGTGATGGGGGTTTTTCCCTTTTCTCTGACATTTAATCAAGATAACAATTCAGTAAATTATTGAGAAAATATTTAGCACGGTAATTGATTGATAGAGTGCCAATTTAGGGAGCCAGCATATGATTGAGGACTGCACAGAATAAATGCAGTCGTGAGATGTCCCATGACGAGGTGTCGCTAGCTGCCAAGCACCCGTAGCTTTCTACAAGTTGTCATTCCTCACCTTGAAAACTGTATTAAATGAAAGTTATTGTCAGTGAAAGCATTAGAATGGACCGCGGATGGTTAAACACGCATTTCATGTCACATTGAGGGGTCGCAAAAAATGTTTCTGAGGGCCGCCATTGGCCCGCAGGCCCCAGTTTGAGCAACTATGCTATACAGGTAAGTGAGGTCTTTTGTAGTTTGGATGAACCAAACCTTAAACCAACGTTACCGATATAGTTTTAATAATTGTTCATAATGTGTTTTTGAGCCACAGAATGACGTGAGATTTTATAGACCAAACAATTAATAGATTAATTCAGAAAAAAATCTTCAGAAGGACACTTTAGACCTCTTCAATAGAAATAAAAAAGATGCCTGGGAAAAAAAACAAGTGAATGCAATAACTGGAATAATTTAATATTTTTTCAGCCAAGCCCTTATGACTAAAAGTAAATTGGAAAGCTGCTTGCACAGCTATAAGTACCTGCTTCTGTGCTGCTCTCCCAGTCGGCCTGTTAAAGCAGATGGCCGGTAATGTCAGTGCTAGCAGGACCTTCCTCTCCCAAGCCCAACTTTGTCTCCGTCAGGTCCCGCCGGTTATTTGAAATGCTCAGGAAAGGTCACGTCTGCCGTGTTAGAGTAAACAAGAGGCCTGTTATACCAACGTGTTTTGTCTCTGTAACACTCTCAGCGGGACGGCCGCACTGTGTTTTGTTTAAGTGGGCTAGTCTCCAATCAGTTAAATCAACAGCAGCCATTTGGAACACGAGCCAGAGTGACAGGTGAACTGTGCCACGGTCTGCATTTCTTCCCCACGTTATCAGCTCCAAGGTTTGTGAATGGCAGGACTTGAGCCACTCTCCTGTCGATAGTGAAACAACCCACAGGGACACACAGGAAATCCATTAGCCCAGTGCTGCTGTTTGACATGCTCCGAGTGAACTGTACTTATCCTGACATGCTGCTGCCATCCGAGGCTGTCCCGTAGCTGAATTAGTGCACTGCGTCTGAGGTGACAACCAAATTGGGGAACACGTGAAGACCGTGTCAGGAAACTGTTTTAAAGGTTTTGTTCACCCAAATAAACGAGACACATTTCTTTATTACCTTTGGTGGTATAGCCATGGGGACAATTTTGCTTTTTAGGTGTGCATACTTGCACTTGCTAAGACATAGAAATAGATTGACAGTCCCATTCAAATCAAAGTAGCAGGATGGTCAGAGCATCGTTACCATTGCAGCGGTCGTAGCGGTCGTGTCTTGATGGTTACCCTAGATTTGTGAAAATGTGCGAAAACTAACCCTCCTAACCTTAACCATTCAAGGTCCATGCCTCACCTCAACCACCTTGCGACAGTTAAGCAAATTGAGGGTTACCATCTAGACTCATTGGCGCAGGCTAACTTCCGCATAACTGACTTGTGGCAAGTTGCGGACGCGCCTTGTAACACAACACCGTTGTCGTCTAGCGTGTAGTCCCGCCATGCTGAAGATTTTGCCCTGTGTCTACCTTCGCTACAATGTGTCGCACTCTTTGCGACTTCACTGACGTGTGTTGTCACCATAACAACTAACAACAATTGATTTGCCCTGTGTCTACCTTTGCTACAATGTGTCGCACTCTTTGCGACTTCACTGACGTGTGTCGTCACCATAACAACTAACAACAATTGATTTGCCCTGTGTCTACCTTTGCTACAATGTGTCGCACTCTTTGCGACTTCACTGACATGTGTTGTCACCATAACAACTAACAACAATTGCCATTTCCTTTTGAACCACGTGACCACAGCAAACAATTCAATGTCCCTTCCGCTCTTATTCTATTTTTATGTGCCAACCCTTTCACACTTAAAAAATAAACTGTCCCCACTAAATAGGCTCCCAGTTTGTCAGGAGTAAAGGCTTGTGACTTTCATGCCATCTGGTGACCTTTTCAAAGCAACTTTAAGACATTTCTCTGTTGGCAGCCGAGCAAAATAACGCCTCGGACCGTATTATTGGTTATATCTCAATGGTGTCCTTCAGCCCCATTTAGGTCACTCCCTCCACTGTGTTATACGAATAAAATTACGCACATATTGCCATTGAACTGCTATTTCTCCACTTGGCAAATTGCTGTGAGGCCAGGGGAAATTGAAAAAGCTGGCAAAGTCTCAGGTACCTGACAGTGACTCTGACTATGATGAAGTATCCTCCTGTTACTTCTGTTGACTTTGCCAAATATCAGAGATCTCCACAGTCTGCACCCCATGCTCTGGGCCCGCCAGCTTTATAAACAGAGAGGAACCGGTGCCAGTATTTCTATAAGTAGCACCAACAGACCAGCCTGTAGGATCATGCCTCTCCAAATATCTTGCTGAGAGGTTACTTTGTCTTCGTGTTCTGTTTTGCTCCTCACTTGATTTTGAGATTTCTGGAGCAAATCTCTTCCAGGCTTCGGTGGCTTTTTGAGCACTAAGAGATTGGAAGGCTAACCTGTTTACAGAAGAGTTGTTAATCCAAACAACTGGTAGCAACGACTGGTGTTGAAAACACAGGAAGTATTCAAAAACACGTAAATGAGTAACTATATAACACAAAAAATATCAACCACACTTATGTGTGCAAAATACTTGACTGTGTTTACATCCTTGTTGTTTTTCCTTTTTTGGTTCCGACATTAAGGTTTTCTTATATTATTTGTATACACACTACCGAATCACCTGCAGATGGCTGAGAAAACTATTGTTTTGGTTTTTCCTACTTTTAGTTTCCAGAACAACCTATCAATAGATTTGTATGACGGGTTTGCTAAAACAATAATGTTTTGTACATGGAGAACAAAACACTGTTCAATGGTTCAAGCGACTGAGAACTGAAAGAGTAGAAAGAGACAAAGGCAACAGTGCAATAAGAAGGGAGGAAATCAACAGTCGTTGGTAAACGAAACCGGAAGCTTAGCCTCAAAATGTGTGCTGTTTTAGTCAATTGCAAAATAATACCTAACAAGCTAGAATTTACAGACGTGGATCTTTAGAAAATCTATGTTTAAAACTTCAAAATAGGCAGTTGGAATTTGAACAGGGAATATCAGCAGAACATAGTATGGACTGACACATTACAAACCTATTCAAATAAACCACTGAGTAGACTGCAAAAACTCCCGAAATATGTCTGTATGATATATATTAATCTGTGTATAGTATATATATTTCCTTTATAAAATATGGAAAAAGCACAGAGTGTACAAGAGCTGCTAATGACAAACAAACAAACAGAAGTGTCTTGTGGGATTAATGACAATATTAGCAAGCTGGGCTAACTAGCTTCCCCACGTTCCATAAGCCAGACTTCTTAATTCACTGATGGTGCATAACCAACATTATGCGTGCTTCTAGAAAAAGAGAGAGAGAGAGAGCAGCAGCATCAACGTCCATAGGCTGCACAGACTATGACATGCTCCAGTCAGTAACCTTGATAAGTTGATAAACTGTCAACCGTTGCCAAGAGAAATGCTCAATCAGAAGAATGACACAACTATGTCCCAAAACTGTTTTTAAAAAAATATGTAAAATAGCTGCAGTATCATTTTAGAAGATATGCTCTTACACAAAATGTGAAGATAGTTAACATTTCAGTTTGTCTCAAATTGGATTTAAAACAGATATTCAATCCAAACTACAAATCCCTCACCCATTTTACAGCATGAGTGTGTACATGTACATCTTGGGGTAAATACAGCACACAAAAATGAAACCTGAGTATATGCATGTCAAACAAGCACACACACACCTACACACACCTACACACAGACATGTTTTTTCCAACAGCTGAACTGAACTCGGAGGAAGCGACAGGTTATAACAGAAGTAAAGTGGTTATCTGAGATAAGACATGTCTATCCTTCAACCGAAAATCATATTTCTCACTCCAAATTTTATCTGCGGGTAACACCTGTTGCAATAACAACAAGTCAAATGGATACAGACACATGAGGGGTATTCACTTGCCAATATCCTTTTAGATCCAGAGCAGGAAAAATGCAGCCACACTGTATGTATGGTATCCCATTTAAAATCACACTCTGATGTGCAAATTTGTGCAAAGTTACTTTGGCAACTGATAAACAGTCTTCCTCACTCTGTAAATACCTATGTGGAACTGCTGGCTCCTTCAAAAGCAGAACTACCACAGGCTGCAATTTAATCTAATCCCACAATCGCTGATTCTCAAATCTCAAAGTAAACACGTTGCATTTATAGCAGGGACAGAGAAAACTCTCAGGTCACTCGAGTGATTCCGCAGTAATGTCCCCTTCAGTGTCCATCGATCACGTCAAACCACTCCTTTAGCCTGGGGACATTTTGTGTTTTGACAAGCCTCACTAGACCGAGCAACCTGTATTTAAGTCTGAAAGCCTATGTTTATGTGGCTGCCGGCTGACTGGGCCCTGAACTACATGTGGCGTGGAAACCTGATCCATTTATCTTTTGGATTGTGAAGATGCATCTGACCTTGCTGCCCTGAGGAAATGTTGATAAAGCTTTTTACCTCGAAATCATGCTTGATTGCATTAACTTTTGTGCTCTGGAGCCTCTGTGTTACAGACCAGCTCACATGTGCAGAGTGTGCTGTGTGGGATGCTATGGTACAATATGTGGCTTGAAATTGGATATTTCTCTGTTGTGTTTCCTTGCAATATAATGTCTTGAGAGAGATCTTAATATTAACTGTTTAAATATTTAAAAGACATTAAAAACACCATGCAGTGCTGCTGAATTGTACAACTGTTGCTCTGGCTTCACGACACAATACAGTACATTTGTTGCTACACTACCCAGCCCAGTACACTTCAGCTGCTATCTGCATCAAAATTCACATGTTGCAACACATGTCATACCTGACAAAAGAAAGGCAACATGATCAATATTGTCAGGGATGACAAGTGTCAAGACTGTGGCTGCTGCTCCACCTTTCTCTGCCTCCTATCTCCTATAGCTCCCTAATTTCTCCCTGTGCTATGTCATTAAGGGACCAAGTCAAATGCACCTATACATCCAGCTCTCACCTGCTCCAGCTGCGGCCCATTAGCTCATACCGTAAGTCTCTCTGCAGCCACTTCTTATTCAATGCCTCTGTAGCCACTCCTGGCACACTCGAGCTGTACTCATCGTGCTTTATTATTTCCGAATGCCATGTGTGAGGGTAGCTTGAAACAAACTATTGCATACAAAGTGACGTCCAACTACATCTAAAAATGTATATATATACCTGTTCCAAAATGGCCACACTCACATAGCGGTAGAAGTAGTAATCAGACAGTTTTTTTAATGTTTATTTAGGACATATATGGAGAATGAACCAATTCCAAATACCCCAGCATAACAGCCTAAGCTATTTGGTGATGCACATCCCTATCTTCAGAAGGAAGGGGGTTTAGACGATGTGAAGAGCACTTTGTTTGAAAGTATACCTGACACTCCACTTTAGATTGATCCTGTCTAGGTCACTGCAGTAGTGGCAGTGTTTTTTTCAAGTTTTTAAAAAATTTTATTTGCAGTTTCTTTTAAGAAATTGACTTCTTGCCCCACATCATTCACCTGGACTTCTAGGGCAGAGTGTTACTTGAGCTCAAGCATTGATCTCCCTCAGTGCCGCCGCCTATACAAATCCACTCCAGCCCATCACTTTCTATTACTGCTGAGGCGGAGCGCTAACCCGTATATGAAAAACTCCAGTCCAGTTCCAAGTTCTACCACCAGCTGTCCACCAGCAAGGAGGAGCTATGACAATGGCAAACGAGAGCTGCTTGGAGTGGAGACACTGCATGGGAGGAGATGAAAAAAAAATAAACTGACAAACGTGGATGGATCATAAAAGTATGCAGCATCCAGCCTGCTTAATTGGATTCTTGTCCAGCCAGATGGATATTCTTCTTCTTCATGCGGCTCTCTTATCATCCTGGGTCCCAGAATACTGAGCCTCTGTCTTGGCAGTTCTGCTTCATGACCAGCAGCCTGACGTCGCCCTCCCGGCCCCGTCACTGTGATCGCTGTCACACTTAGAAGATCGTGCCTTTTGTGGAAAAAAACAAATTTCTAATCCTGACCCTGGCGACAATTCTCCCAATCCGTGCATTCTTTGACACTCTTCAAATCTCATCTACTGCCTTTTGTCCACTCTGACTTCTTGTGCTGATGCTTCCCTTTGTGAAGGAAATGGTGCAGCTTGTTTCTAATGCCCTGCCAAGCTCCATCTGTTGATCTCTGCCTGTGTCTCAGCGCCCATATTCACCCATCTCTGGAGGGTTTGTTACCTGTTTGTCCCCTCCTGAAATCACTGGTGGGTGGTTTCATTCCACTCAAACTGAGTGGTAGTTTCATTCTATGCTATCCCAGTGTATCCTCTAAAATGAACCCTCCAACCAACGGCCAAACAAAGGTGTAATACTGGGACAAAGACGAGGGGGTCGGCATGCAATCGGTGCACGAATATGTCAGTTATCGGTTCTCCAGGTTTTGCCTCCACGCTTCCTTCGGATGTATCCACCAAACTTCCACCTACAATAAGTCACATCCTCCACTACGTCTCATTGATGGTCCGAGGAGGCCAGAAAGGTTGGATAGGGCAACTACAAGTTGACATTGAAATGGGAGACAGCAGTGGACGGTCTATACTTGACCAAGTGATTATTGTTTTAACCATCATGGTGGAGGTCATTAAACTTGACCAATTGTAACTTAATCCCACATCGCAATGTTTTCCTCAACCTGCCAAAGTCTAATGCTAACACTAATGCATGGATAAGCAGCAAGTTTCCTGTAGTTTTAACACTGCACTCTGCCTCAAGTCCAAGCCACTGTTAATCTGTGCTTAGTTATGTTTCAGCTCTTGAGTTCTTTCTTCATCTGAGACATCGTCTTTGCTTTGAGTCCAACCTTACCTCATATCGCTGTTTGTCCTGTAGATGAGTTTAGTGGTGGAGCAAGGAGGCAACATTAGCACCATGCGGAGCAGCAGCACTCTGATTTACTGTTCCCATGGCTGGTGATTGAGGAGAGCATTACGTCACAGCTGATAGATCAGAGAGTCTTACAGCAGAGTGGAGCTCCATCAACTGCTGCTGACAGTAGCATTAGTGCTGACAACCAACCGAAATGGGTTTATGAAAGAAAACACAGATGCTCAATGCACTGACACAACATAGAGAGAGAGCTTACACGCACACAAACACACATGCATACACTGCAGGCACATCATTTTTGAGTGCAAACACCCACATTCAATAAAACACATGAAGACATTATTGCAGTAAAGTATCTGCAAAACACAGTTGCTCCAATAAAGTGCTAACAGGCAAAAAAAAAAAAAACATGGCGTAGCAAGGAGGATGTGAGGGACCACTTTAAGCTGTACAGTATTTTTAGTTATTAGTTAGTTAATGTACTGGTTATTATTTCTTTGTGGGTGGCACTCATCACCTCACAAAAAGGTTTCCTCTGACAGTTCAAAGGCATGCAGGTGGAGACTTTAAATTGCTCGTAGGTGTCTGTTTTAAATTTGTCTGACAAACACTTCTAGATTACATTTTCCACGACTGAATATTTTACTTTTTGTATTTTATTTTATATTTTTATATTTAGTATACTTAGTACTGTTATTGAATTTATTTTTTCAATAACCTCTCACTCTTCCGCCCAGTTACAGACAAGTCCATCACCCCTGCAGAGTGGCTGCCTCACATTGATTCATGTTATACTGAAAACAACATTTTCAAAGAAGACACATTTGCACCATAATACACACAAATTTGTCTCCATTGAAATTGTTATATTCAGTATATCATGCTGTCTTTGATTCAGGTTTCCGCACACATCACCGCATTTTATATGAGATCAATTGTTTGTTTTCCTTCTATAGAATGGAGCACTGGTACATCTTCATTTATAAGGCCTTATTATATGATCTTCCTCCTTATCGATGTTCTCTACTGACTCCTAAAACCATCAAAAAGACACATTATGTGAGTCGTTCCTGTCTTTGTTGAAAGTGTTTTTAAAGTTTTTGCACCTGCATCTTGATGTGAGCCACAGACACTTTAAACAAGATTATTTTAAAAGCATGGATGATTTTGTTAAGGACTATGTGAACACTGAATGTACATGTCCGATTACTGAACACTGCTAATTAATTGGTTGATGCAATTTACTGTTTCTTTTAACACTGTATCTCTTTATTGTAAAATGTATTTTGTCATCAAGTCTGTTAGTTGTGCTTTTATATGTGAAACTGTCTTGACCAGGACTCAAGATCTTAAATCTTAAAATGGGTGATTTTTAAAAGTTCAAAAGATTTGACTCCTATAAAAGTCAACATGAGCCTCATGTGTTACATGTTACATCACATTTGAATGCCTTTGTTCATTATCTGTGATGTGAGAGTATAATAATTCCACACTGAGAAATAAAAAGAGTACGTCCCGGTCTTAAAGGTTGTACCAGAGTCTGGTTCAAAAGTAATTGAGCCCAGGGGTTCTCAACTTTTTGTTACTTACGGTCCACTTCTGATTGTCATAAAAATTCTGAGGACCACCTTCTCAAATAAAAGAAGAAAAAATAAACCGGGCTGTAAATATGTGTTTTGCCACTGTCAGCTGTAATGACCAAAATAAATATTCTGCTTACCCTCACACAGTAATGTCTGCCATTATGAATCCAAATTAAATGTATTCAGGGTCATATTTCTTCACCACAAGTTTTTACTGGTGTTGTCTCCCACATCACTTTTTCATTTTAAATAATTATACATTTTGTGCATTCAAGGAAACGTTAGCTAGCTAACTGTTTGTCTACCTGATGATTGTGATTAGCATTGAAATTATGCCTTTTATAATATGATGTTTTCAATTCATGTCAATTCTGTAGCGCATTTAGATATTAAAATAACCAGCTTGTAAAATACAAAAAAAAAGAAAAGTTTAATCCAAACGTTTGGCAGCACCTCTGTGGCCCACTAGATTGTTATCCTGTTCGGAGCCAAAAAATATATCCAGTGATTATAAATCTCGACTATTTATTTTAATGATCAACGTTTAGAAGGCCGCTCTACTATACTGTAGGCATTCTGTTTTTAACTGTGAGAGTGTGCAGTAAACAATTGCTTCAAGCTAACTCTGGTACAGTACAAAAGTTGGCATTCATATTAAATATTGTACATGGTCCTTTACAAATACATGAAATGAATAAAAAACTAATTGTCTTTTTCGTGATGTAGCTCTGGGATAGACTGGCGACCTGTCTAGGGTGTACATTGCCTTCAGTATGTAGGCAATGTATCATGCACCAGCCCCTGTAACCCTAGACAGGATAAACGATATAAAAAATGGATGGATGGATTTTTCATCTCCATGCATTTACTCACCGCTCACCGTCAGATACCAAGAAAGGGTTTGATGCATTCCCCTAAAAAACAGGCTTCCAAAGAAACTGTGATGTACCAGGAGAAGCTTGTAAAAGGTATTTAAGTTATTTAAAATATACCTGTACATTAAAAAAATTATGATTTTACAGTAGCCAGAGGCTGCAGTTACATAATGACTGACCTTGTTGAATACGTGCATGATTAAGCATTGGTTGTTAAAAAGGAATAACAGATTTTCAGACTAAACTTTAAAGGACCTTCAGTATAGAACTGCATTTCCATTCATTTGCTGTTCACAGACATGTAACGTATTGGCTCTGAGCTGAATGTTAAATTAATCATGCAGGCCTCTTTTCAGAGATTTTACAAATATATATATTATCAAACCATTAACCAACACAAACGTATTTTCCTATAATCCACAATGTAATGAGCATTTTCCTCTTATGGAACCTTGGCAACCAACCTATCTTTGATCTACCCGGCAACAACCGTAGAGACGCGGGTGCTATAGGCGCCGCATGCCAACTGCTTATCAACGCGAATGCTAATGTGACCTTTATTATTAGAAACCAAATCATGAATGAGATTCAAATTCAATAGCTGCCAGACATGAAACGCATTCACTCACTCGACATGAACCTACAGCTCTCACTCTGAGAGTACTGGTTCATGGAAGTTAGTGTGTTTGAGCAACACGAACATGTCGCTGAACACAAAAGAAGCCCAATGTAGAGATGAGTGGTGATACAAGCTCATGCTCACATATTTCACTTCATTTGAAAAGTACAAAGGCTGCTTTCGGGTCATTTCTAATTTACGTAAAAAGGAAAAGCCTGAAAGCTCCACCATTCACTATAGTCAGGGATACATTTTAAGAATAACAGGGTTCATCAGAGGTGGAAAACATACTCACATTCTGTAATCTATATATAATATGTTTGAGGCCAGTTATATGTCTGCATAAATACTGTATGATAACTGTCAGCCATTATTTTACTACAGAAAGAGACGCAAAGAATGTCTGAATAAACCTGTATTCACCCTGAAACACTCCTTTTGTCTCTTTATAACCACGTCCCGAAAAAGCCCAGTCTGCACTGATTGGCCTGCGAGAAAAATATATTCTAATGAGCCTGCATATGACATCGGAAAGGGAGACAAATCTGAATGGCTTGTTGAATCATTTGTCAACTGATCTAGGCCGCTCAGTTATGCTATATCACCCGCCCCCTGACATCCTACAGCCACATTGAGCTGAGCACTTCACTTACTCTGTGTCCAACACAGAGGTGAGAGAAGCTCAGACCACTTACAGCATCACTACTCCACATACTGCAGGCTGGTTGAAACTCTAACAATGCATCACACTGCATGAGCTCATCAAACGTTCTGCATGTAAAATCGTATTCTTCAAATTTACTGGTTACTGTATAGAGTACATTCCCACTGAAGTTTTATAAAATATGTAGCATGTTCAAATAATGTGCAAATGAATCAGAAATATACTGCAATCCTGAGATACTTTACATAATTCTACTCTATCTATTTTTAATCAAGTACACCTTATATGTTTTGCCATAGTACTTAGATAGAGTATGCCAAAAATTCATGTTTTCTATTAAAAGTCCTTACCAGTTACTAACTTCAAGGATACACATACTGTACACACAAACAGTGACACGCATGCATGCATTCTCAACAATAGACTTGCATGGTGCTAAATGTTCAAAATGTAAGTGAGAGATTTTTTGGGAACCGGTCACATTTCTAATTAGCAGCACAGCTGCAGTGCAGCAGAAATAAAGGAGTCCCTTTAATTATCCTTAATCAGATGTTAGAACACAAAGGCTGCCTGATAAGGATTATTCCTAAGACGCTTCAATGATGACAGCATGTGTGTAACGTGTATTCGCAGTATGGTATGTGCTTATTAACACTAATCTATGGACTTCCTGAGGACATTAGATGGGTGTCTCATATGGCATATGGCACCCTGAAAAAGGATTCATGGGGGAAGCACTTTACTTCCACTCAAATAAGAACCACCCTGAGTCCACAGCTGACAGTTATGTAAAGTGTTAATTTTCAGTTTTAAAGCTCCTCAAATAAATCACGGTTTCACAATTGCTCATCTCACAAGGTTGCTAACTCTCGTTGTGCCTTGAGCAAACTCTTTTGCATCCCATCCGGGCTGGGAGAGATGAGCCCTGTTATCCAGATTGAGGTGAGAGAGGGGTTGGTCTCCTGCCTCCAGCACCATCTGCTCCAAAGGGCCACTTTTAGACATGCTGAATAGACATTACTGTACTTGCAAACACAGACGGTGATTATCAGATCCATGACATCACCAATACAGACAGGGCAGAGGGACTAATAACTGTTTTAGACGTAACTGACCCTGAACCAACATGAATACCGTATCAGTGTATCCTATAAGCTGATATACAGTCAGACCTTTCGTTAGGAAAAACAATCTTGACCCACATATCTTGTCATTTGTTTCACATCTACATCTGAAAGTCTTAAAGACCTCAGACAGGACAAATGTCGTCAATGCTTCCACATTTGTTATACCATACCTATTTAACAGGGGGACATTTTTTAAGTATTAGTGAGCATGCTTCACATGCCTGAAAATATCTGAAACATCTTAAGTCTTTTATTTACATTAAATACTATTATTCTAACCTGTTTATTGTATTTTGATGTTTCAGTTTGCCACATTTTAAAATACTGATATGTTAAAAATGTTTTGATGTCTTTAAACAATTTGATGGAAAGCTCTGAGTTTATTATCATTACATGTGGAAAGTCCAAACCATTGTTTCTATATGAATAGACAATGAAGCCTTGAATACCCAGGGTGTGTTTAAAGCCTCAGGCTCATATTAACTCAAGCAAAAACAACTGGTGCCTGGAGAGAGGAAAAAAAAAGGCTTTCAGGCTACTCAGAGCCGCAGTCCAACCTTTGAACCTAGGAACGAGAGAACTCCAGCCTCAGAGGGAGGGGGGAGTATTAACCGAAGGGAGAGGCAGTGCTGCAGTAAGTGGGATCCAGGTGGGAGTTTCCGTGTCAGTGGGCTCATCTTACAGCCTCCCTGATGGACCACAGTGACGTCCCCCAGGGCCCAGATGGGATTCAGTGGTCAGCTCGGTGACAGCTGGTGAAGGGTGGTCAGGCCTCATGCATAATGGAGGCTCGGCAGACCACACCACAACCTGACTGCCGCACTGATGTGGAAGTAGTTCCATCACAGTGTCAATACTGCAGGGTTACTGGAATATCACCTGCTGTTTAAGGGGACAGTACCCCGATATGAGAAGCATTTTATATGACTTTGATTTAAACAACAGAGCGTTTTTGTTCAAAATGTTAATTGATTGACTCAGTGTCAACGTGTGTGTCATTTTCATAGCTTTTACCATAATTTCAGATAACAACATTATACTCAGCTAAGTAACATTTGGGGTCTTGGAACATGGCAACATAACTACAACTAAGGCCAACTGGGCAAGAAACATGAACATTCAGATGATCACACAGGTTGTCCTGCTAATCTAAACCACTTGTTTCGAGGTAAAACTGAAAGTAAGAACACAAAAGTCTGTTAAACTTGTTTTTTTTGACCAGTAGTTAGAGTGAGTGGGATCTGTGAAGATAACACTGACATATCATCACATTTTAAGTTGACAAGGTGACGTGTTAGCAAACAGTTGCATATTTACACATCCAGCAAATACAGAGCAACATTAGGATTTATTGGGAGCTGTGTCCCAACTCCTGAGGGAAATATATGGCTCTTTAGCTGCTAAATGCTCCACTATGCCACCAGCGAATTGTTAACTTCGGCCATCTGCTGTTCGGTGCTGAGGAGGTTTTACTTATTAATGCGACTTGAAGTTTATTTTTATTCACTTTATTTTCAAGCCTGTGTGAGTTTGTCCTGACTGCAACTGTGATGGACCTTAACAGCAGACAGCTTGGATAATAATTAACATCTTTGATTTCCTCTATGTCTATCCAGGGGTTTTGTTTCAAACCTGATTAGTCTGATTAGCTGACGGCTCATGTTTCTTGCACTGTTTGACTTCTTTTTAGTGTTGCATTCCCAGATCTCAACAACTGCCTTGGTGAATTATTATTACCAACACGAACGATTGCCAAAACAGCAAAAAGTAAGGCCCAGGTTGTATGCAACTATAATTTCCCTTTAAGAAACCTGAATTGAAAGGCTATTTCGTTGGGTGGTGAGCGGTGTAGTTCCTCCCAGAGCTCTACATTTCCAGGGCCCTGAGTACTCGCTTGTCAGTGTGTTGAGGAATCAACGCTACCAGCTATGCTGTTGAGAACGGACACACTGCAGTACATCACCTCAATCAGTCATCCCAGCCCTCATAGACAGCCACCACGACGAGCGACCCGACCCCCATCCCCAACACAGCAGCGAGAAAGTGCTTACCTAGGAGAAAAAGACAGAGAGGACATTAAATCAGTGAGCATAATATTCTAGTGAGCAGAGGACTCGCTTTCACAGATTAGCCAATCTCTCCTCTGCACAGTGTAGTGCCACAGAGTTTTAACCCTCTCTGGAGAGAGGGATATACTCTGATGCTCTGCATTTTCCAATGTCTGCTAAATACAGGCAATAACGGTGGTCGATACATGTGTGTGTGTGTCTCTCGGGGAACAATTAAAACACAGTAAATGTAACAACAATTTATAACAAACATTACGGCAAATGGCTGCTATCTTATTTTTCTGAATATTCACAGAGCAGAAAGTACTGCACCAAGCCAAAGGAGGGGGGTGAAAATGAAAAGAAAAGCAGATTGTGGGGACTCTGCGCTTTAGCATGGGAGGGACTGATCCCTGCATTTAGTCCACAGCCCTGTGTGAAGTGTTTTTCACTCGGCTCGATCAAAAGACAAGGATGTCTTCCAATGCAGGATGTTACATCACACAGCTTGATTCTTCACACTCTCTTATCCATTTCTCTGCTTATTTGTATCCATTTAAGTCTAAGGACCTCACCACCCCTCCACCAAGCCAAGCAGGCAAACAAACAAGGCTTAAAGAAACATTAGGAGGAAGGATGCTGCACGACTACTGAGAGAAAAATAAATGGAGATGCATCTTGTGTGTGCGGACGACTTCAGTGAGCGGGATCTCGATCAATCAAGTACCTGCTGTTGACATACTGAAGTAGAGACAAATACATTCAAAAAGCAGTGTGGTTATTGTGCTTAAAGGGATACTTCACACACAGAATGACCAGTTGTCTGTCGATTACTCACCCTGTGTTACCTTGAGGAAAACTTTGTTTTTTCTCATGCCTACACGGTGAACTAAGAATTAAAACACAAAGACCATTTCTGATGAATTAAAGTAGTTGGGGGCTGCGTTTAATAAAGGCAAAACTATATCAATGGGTCCGTTTTTTGTTTCTGGTTTTGATTCTCTGCTCACCCTGGAGGCTTGCAAGAAGAAGAATGTGAAGAATTCAAGGTAACTGTGAGTGAGTAATTGAAATACAATTGGTCATTTTTTGGGTGAAGTATTACTTGAAGAGACGACAGTGAAATAGGAAGTTACCATCTGAAGCCATACATTATGCAAAACATTGGCATAAGGGATAATACTTCACTTTAAAGCCCCCTATTTAGGATTTCTAAACAGTATACAGACACTTAATACATTAATTGTAACACACTGGTATGTAGTTGTAAGCATACAGTATATAATGGCATTTTTCAGTGTGAACTTCAACATTTTACTTCAGTAGCATCAAAATATGATACTAAATACTAAAAGTAAAATTACTAATCAGTACTGCAGAATCATCTCAGCTCATTTCAGAGTAGTGGCTATTATTTATTAATGGTTACTGATTTGTTCTTCACTTTAATATTGCAACTGGTAAAAGTGGGGCTACTTTGACTTAATTTATATACTGCTGGCTAAGGAATTTCTCCCGGGTTCAATACATTTTTTTGTGGATTATATGTTGTACTAAATTGAATCTGCAAAGTAACTCGTAACTGATATTATTAGTAAAATAGTACAATATTTCCCTATGAAATGTAGTGTAGAGGAAGTATAAAGTAGCATAAAATGGAAATCCTTCGGTAATAACGTTAACCCAAGAACTGCACTGGAGTAAATGTATTTAGTTACTTGCCACCACTGGTTACCATTTATTATATTCTGTTAATAATACCAAATAGAGGGAATTAAAAAAACACATCAACCAAATAAGGTCTCCACGGTGAAAAACATGTGAATTAACATGTGAATAAAATATCCATCAACACAGAGTAACAATGAGAAGATAAACAGTAGGTGACGCACTCTGTCGAACTAATCAGAGTAAAACATTGCTGTTATCTTTGCACAAGGAGAGCAGGGTCAAGTTAGGCCGGTACCCAGTTGTCTGATCTGAGATCATCATTATAAAAAGGCCTCCGCCCTTGTTTCAATTGGACAGTGGACCCCAGGTGCTTCAGAGATGTTGTTGATTTTTTTTTCTTCCTTTTGTTAAATTGTCTGAGCTGTGAAAGGACAAAGATCGACGCACACAGACAGACCAGCGCACACAAGCCCAGGGAGACAGGAGGCCAAAGCACACTGTCTAGACTGCTACTGATAATCAGTCAAAATGCATCGGTGGGTCAATGGTTAGGAGGAGTTCAAGGTTGTCCACCTGAGTGGGTCTCCCTCAGTGGGAGCTGACAACTGCCCGTTCAATTCAATAGAATTAGCATTGGCTTTCTGTGAGCTCTGAGAAGACACAGCCTACATCTCCAGAGCAAGCCAGCGTTCCATTGTATTTACCCAGAAATAATGAGATATCTATCCAGCAGCCTTACCGTACATTTAGCAGTATGTTATCTATATATTTCAGTGTTCATTGCAGTGTTTCCAACCATTGTTTTACTGATTTTAACACAGATCAGAGCAGCTCTGTCAGTGCTGTTCTGTGGCCTTGATGAAAAAAGGACAGACTTATTTTCCAGCCTTGAGCTGTGTTAAGTGCAAAGATTGTTTGCAGCTTCACAAAGAGCTCTGAGCCATTGCAACCGGGAACTGAAGGGACGACCAAGGTCACAACTTTAAACAAAGTTACACAAGTGCAGATAGACAGATGTTATCTGCAGACTCTGGAACAAATACAGTATACGAAGGATGATGTATGATCACTTATCAAGTTAAACAGTAAACATTTGTCTACCACCAGAGATTTAAATCATGGTATGCTTTCACTTTAATACCTCTGGTTGCATTGGGCCATTGTGGGAAATGCAGCAAACAATGAGCAGAACTGCTTTATGGTACTATTGGCTCTTTTTATGATTATTTGCATCAATTTGATGAAATACCCTTATTAATAAGGTTTTCAATTTACTGGTTCAACAAAAAACTGATAAAAAAGTAGATAAAAAAGTTAGGCATGATGACAAATATACTCATGGTAAAGCTAAATGATGTGTTTATAAGAGTTAGGAAGTCATAATTAAGATGTAATGATTTAGTTAAATGTATATGTGTAAAATGTTTGACTTATTGACTTATACTTTTGCCCTGGTAAGGTAATCACAGATTTATTATTGTTTTTATTGTGCAAAACTTTTTGTCAATTTGTGTGTTTTATCCATACATAAAAAAGATCTATACAATATAAAATGTTTTATGGCGTGGTAGACTCTCTTTGCATATCATTCACACCCAATAGTTAATACTTTTAGCGCTGTTTGATAGTCACGGCCTTTATAATTGAGGAATAAACTGTTTTAGTTGCATTTTCATTCATTTGTCGACCAATACCAGAATAGAGAAAAACGTTGCAAATGAATGCAGTTGTGTATATGTACTAATTGTGCTGACGCCCAGAGATCAATTTGAAAATGAAATAATTTAATCTCCAAATAATTAATGCAAAACGCTGAATGATTATATAATTGAAAAGTCAGGTTTGTCAACTAAGACCAGTGATGAACAATAAATCAACTTATTGAGTAATTAACCCAAAGCCTAAAGCAATTCATTCAGGTGATACTTCTGTGTTTATGCTGTCTTTAAAACTACACTTGTATTATTTAATCAATACAATATGTAAGTGTGCGAGTGAAAAAAGCAGATCTGGAGTCTGCATTAACTGACAACATAAAAGTGCTTGTTTAGATTTTTCCTCAGGCGCAGTTATGCAAAACACATGCCTCTGAACCCTATCGATACTGCCCTCAGTTTTGAACTGAAGAGATTGAGCTCGCCCAGTGTTGTCAATCCACAGCACACACTTACAATTTGCTCCTGTGTCAAAAACAAAGACATGAAAAGAAAATACCAATCCGAAGCTGCATAATTTCACAGAGAGACAAGGGCGCAGAGGCAACACTGAGTGGCATGGGCAAGATAGCACTGTGTCTGGGCCACTGTGTAGCATCTTAAACCACTAAAAGCAGCTTTAGGTTCACGTTATTTTGGGTTTCTTTCCAAGAACGGCAGCTCCCTGTGGATCACATCAGTGTCAAGTCATCATCTGTAACAGCCAACTGTCACTGCTTAAGACACCAAAACGCACCTCCGGTAAACGCACAGCAATGACGAGCCGTCCTATGGTTTTATGTAAAAAATTGAACATCTTCTGATAATGAAGTTAGACCACATCAATTATCTATTTCACTTAATGGTGGAGGAGAAATTGAATTAAAAAAGAGTCATGGCTGACCACCGGATACGAAGAGATATTGTTCTTGGCAGGCGCATTCTATTCATTCATCATTGACGTAAAGGTAATAGGACTTCAGAGCTGTACTAATGACCGATGACAGCCTCTCTGTAAAATAGATGAAAGGTGTGCCATTATGGGGTGGACTCATGAGAGGAGAGGCCATGCGGCTAATGACTCATTAGAGACATCTATAGCCAGACAGGCTGGGAGCCAAAAGGCCAGGAGTCCTTTTTTAAAGACTCAATACCCCAGCTGACACTAATTGTAGCCGTCAGGATAGCATGGATTTTCATCGCAGATAATAACAGTCTGCTCCCCTGACACATCTTGGCCTCTTACCCACAACTGGCACTGCCCAGGTCTGCTAGCCCTGCACAGAGTCTGCTATCCCAAAGAGTTGATGCACAACAGCCTCATAGTCCAAGCGCCATAAAACAGTGAGCGCGCGGTGCGGTAATGATGGTTTTAAATCTGATAAAGCTGGTAAATGTGAGCCATCCGAGAGTGAGATGCAGCGGTGAGGTTGGCCTAAAGAGAAAACGCCAGAGAGAGAGAGAGAGTAATTTTTGATATTCTCGTTGCATCATTCAGCTCTTGCGAGCACCTGCAGTGTTGAGCAGACACATCTCTCATTTGGACAGAGGAAAAGCGGGATGTTTTATGGTCTAGGCATACTCCCTGTCACTGTGCTAATGTGATTCAGTTCCAAAACAGTCAGAGGAAATGAGAAAAGCTACTCTTTGCCACCCTTGCAGCACTCAGACATGATACACATGGGGCTTTACACTTCTAGCAAAAGAAGGGGAAAATTACAAAAACCTGCCATGATACATTGACATAAGAGGAGGGAAGACACTTACCACCGACTGCAGCAGCAGCGTGAGATTCTTGATGCGAGATTTGAATGTTAGAGTAGAAACTGAGGAGGGACGATTGGTGGCAGTTCATTACACTTCAAACTGAAAATGACTGGCAGCGACTCTCCCCCGGGCCGATGATGGAACAAGAGCTAGAGTACTGTATTTTACAGAAGACGGACTATCAGACATGCTGGCGGTCAAAATAATAATCAAAATAACATTCTGAAATAAAGTGTTTTCTTTCTTTTTTACGTCCAAATAATAGTTTGTTACAGAAAGCATGGACATATCAATTGACTACAACACCTGCAGTGTTCACTATTAGCCTTTTAGTAAATAGCTGCTGACTAAATGCAGGGAAAACATTGTGACTGGGTTAAAGAGAAACAAATCCACTTGAATGGGAAGCGTGTACAGTATGTGGTCATTCTCAGCACAATTCAGCAACACTCTGACTGTGCAGAGATCAGGCGCCAAAACACAACTGTTGACTGCTCATTTTCACATATTGACTTTCACTGACCTCAACCGCAGGCCTGTGCTTGGATTTTCTATCAAAGATAGCCGACTGTTTCTAATTCCATTTGTTTTAAAAATGATATTTTAACTATTCAATTTTGGAAATTGAAGAGGGAAATTAAAGACTACAGGAGCAAAGAACAGCATACTATTGTTTTTACGTAACAATAGTTTATGTTCACTATCTTCAAAGTCTGTTCGCATCAGCTGATGATTTAGATCAATTATTTAGAATATCATGTGATATCTGCTGTGTCCTCCACAAACGAGAAAATAAAAAATGTATTCACAGAAAGTGTCACGTCATTCACTAATTAGCATTCAAATACTTCAAATCACTTCTATGTTCTCTCACAATTAAGTTATAAAGACTCGAGCAAAAGACTTAACAACAGCTCCAACATAAAGCACCTCATGGAACAAGAGTCTAATTCATTCGCTCATTCATTCATTCACAGCATCTGCCCTTGTGGTGTTAAAAAGGCATACAGATGTCAACAGATGACACCGCAATCTTGTACTTGCCTCCAATGCTGCTACAAAGCAGAGGAAGCTTCGTGTCTGTGAAACTGGGTGTGCTCCCTTTTTTTTTTAAAGGGGCTTCTGACGGCAAATTAAAATCACGCCACCTCAGTCAACCATCTCAATGAGAGGAAACAAATCTATAACCACTGGCTTTAAAAGGCCAAAGGACCAACAAACCTTTTAAAAGACCAAAGGAGTTGTAAGCTGAGAAACAAAGGTCAATCTAATATGAACTCCTTTAACGATTGTTTCGCTCTTTGACTAATTCCCAGGGGCCAAAAAAGATGGAAGGGAGTGAGGAAAGCCAGTTAGCTAGTCACTTCCTTTTTCATTGAGAATATGTCTTACACCACAACGATCGCACTGGGAATTTAACCAGAGGTTTTCCCACCTCTTCAACTAACCTTAACACGTCTCTTTAAGGTAATATTCATAAATATTTCAAGATATGCCACTGTAATGATAGCCGGGGCGAGGCTAGCCCTACCTTGTGTCTGCTATTACTTGGCTAATCTAAACTCCCCATGAGAATTTCTAGATTTAATTTAGGCATTTGGGGATGAGGCTTGGCGGAGACAAGGGCCATCCATCTTCTCTTAACAGTCCTAATCTTTATAGAGGCTCCAGACTTCAGGTAGTGCATGTGATGGATAGCACCCCTGGCTGAGGACAGTCCATTAGAAGGAAGCGAAAACCACAAAGCCAAAGCCCAGTTACACTGCCCTAAGTGCAATGTGGAGGTAGTGGCAGCTCTGTATACTACATTACTAAAGGGAAAAAAACAATGTTTTGGAACAAACGTCCGCCCCAGTTAACCATCCCAGTAGCTCTCATAGGTTCAGATTGTTGAACTCCAAGGCTGCAGAGAGTTTCCCCTCGACTGCCACAGAGCTCGGCGACCATTACAGAAAAGTAACTCAACAGTGGGAGTATTAGTCTGACATTGGGGCAACTATCACAGCATAAGAGGCGACTAAAGTGCATCCACTTTAAACTTCATTTTGAAGCTTCAATCGCGAAAAATTCAAGACGTGTTCAATAGTTTAGCCCCGAAATAGCAAAATAAAAACATCTCAACTGTGACGGAGCTCTTGATACAGTACGTTGATTGACAGTGTGTGACAGCTCAGTCAGCATTTGATATCAGTCAAAAGTTAAAGTTGTTTTTTTTCTCATGAAGACTGAAACTAGGTCTGTACTTTGGATTTCAGAAAGATGTGTAGGTGGTTTGAAAATATGATATTTTCTGCCTGGAGGACTAACCTTGAAGGGTTTAAGATGTATACCACTATGCTGTATCTGTTTTAAAACCCTGCAAGTGTTGAATCTTGCCCAACTTTGAATTGATTTATTTATCACTCACGCTAATTTGTGCATCCAGAAATCTCTGTGACCTTGTGCCGTGTGGCATTGTTGGTACGACGTTACATAAAGCGAAAATAAAGCGAAAAACAAACTTTACTAGTTAATCAGTTCAAGTAAGGCTGATGTGCTTTTACTCCCGCCATGATGTCCAATTAAGAGTTGTGTTTATCACTGGAGCTCTGCAGCACCGTTTTTTTCACAGGTACCCGCTGCTGCTGCCGCCACTTATCTCCACAGACAGCAGGACACCAGTTCAAAACAAAAACATGGATTATATATAAAGTAAAGAGAGAAAAAAAGTCTCCATATTTGCAAAGACTTGTTTGTTAAATCATTCTGAGCAAACACAAAAATACTGTCTATCACACATTCATTTGGCATTATAGCAAGCTTCAGTGCGTTTCTACGGAGTAAATAAAGGGATGATGAAATGCAGTAATCCATCACAAATCATCTCAGGCCCCCTGTCATCTCACACAGCATGCTAGCCTGCCTTGGCTTTAATTAAGTTATTCTGGAACTGCTGACGACAAAAATAAATAAAGAAATGGAGGGGAACTAGAGAAGAGTGTGAAGTGTGGGGAGTTTCTATGGAGACCTGAAGCATCTGGCTTGATCCCAATAATTTGCTCTCTGCTGTCATCATCTCTTTCCCTCTCACTTTACACACTAAAACACCCTTTTCCACACCTCTGTGGCACAGAACTTACAAGTTTGATTATAATTGTTGTCACTCTTCAAACAGCAGTTTTATCTGTTTTATCATATCTAGTTCATAGTAAAATCTTTAAAGTGTCCTTTCACCTTGACGCTCTGTTCGGGGTCCTGGATACCCTGTTGCCCTCCTTAAAAATAAGACACTTAGCATTGTTTTATCATCCCCATACTTTGTGACTTTGACATTCAAAGAGCCCCAGCTTTAAGACATAGTTCAAACCAGTGGATTTTCATCTGCTTAGCATCTTGGATTGGTGTTGACAGTGTGTTTACGCAGCATTTTCCCTCACAAATCCCCCCAAAAGTGTATTTTTTATGTCTGTTATAAGAGTTTCATATCAGTAATGTCAATATGTAGTATATCATACTGTAAGTCTCTAAATTACTTTTTATAAAACTAAACTTTTATATATAGATTTTAAACAGAAAAGCAATCCAGGCCCTCCAAAAACATCTCTATCTTCATTGAGACCATCATACTTCAATACATCCAGTGGTTAGATCCAGAACCCTTCCCTGGTTACAGGAAGCCGATACTTTTCTCTGTATAGGCTTCCCTGTCTTTCTTAAAACCGATGTTAAAACCAGTGGGTGTCTATCTTCCATTTATGATGTATATAGAAAACTTTTTTCTCCGTGCAATCTTATCTCAGGATGTTTCGTGTTTTCATTATTTTCAATTTGTGTCACCTGTCATGATATTATCCAGGTCATGTGATTGCCTCCCGTTGGTTGCTCATGCTTGAGGACACGCCCGTTTCATCTGTTTGTTAAATGCTCTGACAAAGACCTGCAGTGGCCGAAACATGTTGACTTGTTTAAAGATTTAGCAACTGTAATAAAGGCTTTTTAATACTTTATTTCCCCCACGTTTTCCAAGAGCACCTGTTACTTCATACACAGCAGTGGAGTCTGTGGGACCCGAATTAACAAAACATATAGGTTTAACGAACGTCAAGTGTTCGTTAATGACCATTTTGCATGATAAAACACTGTCTGTGATAACATCTATTGCTGTTCTGATACATGGAAAAACAAACTAAAAATGTTAGAAATTCACAAACTGGACAGTTGACTGATAATTTATTCAGCAGATGTGGTGGGGATCCGTCACTGTCTGCTATCAAACATAGGAACAGCAGCCAAACTCAGCGGAGCAAAAGGTAATAAAAAACACCTTCTCCACATCCTTTTCTAACATCTAGTTCACAAGAACCTGCATTTCAAGCTAGAAAGTTTACAGCAGGATAACTAATGGCGTAAAGTGCTAAACTGTGCCACTCAACAGTTTTCAGTCTCAATTTGTTGAGTGAAGAAGCGACACCTTTTAAAGCCTGAGGCTTGTTTCAAAACAGTGATGGAAGAGGTGGTAACAGCTTCTCTACAGCTGATTTCAGGGAGAAAGAAGAGGGGGATGATGGATGGGTGAACTTTATATTTGACCCAAAGGAAAACAGAACACAGTGTAAACTGTGAGAAGGCAGGCTGTCCAGACATTCATATGGGACGAGATTAAAGTTCACTCATAAACTTGAAGATGTGCCGTTTGGAGTTTACTTTCATTTGATGCACTGGTCATTTTGAGATACTGATGAGCTTGTGAGTGGTGTTTGGGTGAAGTGTTCCCTGCTATGATGTTTTTTAAACTAGACTGGTGTTGAATCATGATATTGACTTGTTGGCGAAGATGTCCTCTCCTGCAGCACAGATTAATATTACAGGGATTGAATTTCATATGAGCAACATTCTTCCCCTTAAAGAAAGGCCTGTTTCTCAAAAGGCATTTAATCTAAACAAGATGAAAATGCTTTTCATGACTCCCGCTGGCTTCCCACTTGTAGTTGTTGTAGACTAAACCTTCACAGTAGTGTAACTGACCTAAAATAAATATGCACTGTCATCACAAGACCAAAGGGCCCTTTATACCTGTAGTTTGATTATGCTCTGGATCATGAAGAGAAAACGGTACATTGCCGCTGTTTAGTCTTGGTCAAGCTCATGTTCACACTGACTTTTTACAAATGAGTCAAGATCTGTAAGCATGACGTCTTACGGCCTGACAGGTGACTCATTGCTTGGCTACGTCCTCCTGCATCAAACTTCTGTATCTGACAGCAGGTTATTATTCTCTTGTGTTTTTATTTATCTTTTCTAGTGTCACAAAGAGCTCCCCAAGAAATAACTGATTATGATCATCATGAGCCCAGACATTAACTGCAGCTCGTAGACGAGCAGGTACAATCAGGATATAAAAGAAACATTTAATGCCATAGTATTACAGGAGGGTAGTCACTGTGTGTGATGCGCGCTCCTTTTCTCTTTCTGACTGATCAGTGAAAATCCCCACACTCCCGTAGTGACATGCATACAGCATGTGTTACCATAGTGACCGAACAGTCTCGCAAAACAAGTCAGTTTTATTTATACAGCGAAATATAATGAATCACAAATTTGCTTGGAGGAGCTTTACAGTCTGTACAGCATAACTCTGTCCTTAGACCCTCGATGTGATGGAAACGCTCCTCAAACAGCCTTTAATGGGCACGAAATGGAGGAAACCTCACGAAAAGTAAGAGAGGAGGAATCGTTCACCTAGGATGGATTGACTAACAATGTTCACTGTCCATTAATCTGCCAATAATTTACTAGAATACTGGATTGGTTTATAAAATGTCACAACATAGTGAAAAGACGTCCGTCCCAGTTCCTCAAAGTCCATATTAATTTCAATAAATGTCGTGTTTTGTCAGTCCAAACCCCGATGATAATCAGTTTGATATGATATAAAACAGACAAAAGGACATTTCCATATTTGGGAGACTGAAAACAGTATTTTCCATTTTTGCATTTGATTATTCGATCATCAAAATACTTTTCCATCAATCCGCTAATCGATTAGTCCACTAAAAGTTTGCAGCTGAAGACCAACGTAATAACATTGCAGAAGGACAATCAGGATCACAATATTTTTGATCTATTGTAAAGTATAAATGAGATTTAGGCTATAATGATTGGACATTGCTTAGTTAATAGTTGAGATGATTTAAGATGCTTGAGATGCTTGCTTTAAAGCGGCTGGTTCTTAAGGCTGCACCACAATTGAACTGACTTTCACAAACGCACCATGCGATTTGAAACAAATGGTGTGAAAGCACCTTAACTCTGCATGTGCTGTATAGGTGCCGTCTGTAACCCTCTATTATATGAGACGGTACTTTTGTTTGTTCACAACAGAAGCACACCTTGGTGAAGCAGCGATGCAGGGCTGTCCTGATTACGGAAATTCACAAAAAGCCTGAATTGAAACATACAGTTTGGCACAATCTGTGTTGACATACTATACAACACAAACATTTGATATAAACTAATTGAACTCACTAATGTCAATGCATTCGTTGTGTTTATTTTGTTATGCTAAATAAGGAAAAAAAAAGCTGTGGGATGAATCTGTTCATGAGTTCATGTTTTCAGCGTTCGCAGACAGCTGCTGCTCACATTTAGATTTAGTTTGGTCTTCAGTTAAGTTATTATCTACCCTACAGTACTCCGTTCCTTCTGTCAGCAGCAAAGCAACAAAATAATGTTTGAGCAAAAGGACAGTAGGATCAGTGCGCACAGGGATAACATTAATTGGATATGAAAAGGCCATTTAAGACTCATTCAGATTAAGGACAAATGAGAACGCCTTAAATTCTCCTGTGCCCCTAGAAAACTTTAAATTTGGCATTCATATAAGGAGAATAAGTGTGAGATGTTTTCACACATGACAATGAGGGGGCACTTTGGCAGATTAGATTTTTGAAATGAGACGAAGCAGAACGGAGGATTTCCTCATGGGAGGAGAAAACCTTGGCTCCAAACTCTCTCCATTGTCTCCTAGTCTTTTATTTTCCTCTACTTCAACAGAGGGATAATCTGCTTCAAATGACACCATATTGTTGATAGCAGAGAGGCTTATTGTCCTCCTTTCATGTCTCTGATAAAAGACACAGAGAGCTACTGTTCCAGCCGCGGGGATGGAGGAGAGAGTACCATTACACTTCCTCATCTCCATAAAGCCTCCATTCATCCATTTACCTCTCAGGACTCTGGGCTCCACCAGCCTGAAGGAAGAAGCAGTCGAGTGCAGAAAGCTGCTTCACTTTCCACTGCTCAGTACGGTGTGGCACCCAAGCAGCCTGATGTGCTGAGTAGTGACAGTCAGCAGATTCGCTTTGTTGTGCACTTTCATTTAGGCAACAAGGGACTGCTTTCGTTAAGTGCAACTCACTGGGATGAAAGAATTAGAGTTGGCGAAGGCAGGCAACGCTAGTTTTACTCCATCACTTTGAAATCCCAGCTATAACCATCTGTCTAACTCACACCAGGAATTCAAGCCAGCAGGAATAGGGATAGATTATTCATTTGAACTCCTACAGTGAGACGCCGCACTGTAGTTATAAGGCACATCTTTGCAGCACACTGATGCAGAAACTAGATAGACATAAAGTTATCACAATTGAATATTAATATTGCTTAATTACCCTTTAGGGAAGACATCCGTCAAAACAGTGCTGATGGGAATGCTAGACTTGCTAGAGCATTTTGCAGAGCTCCTCGTTAATAGGCGAGGAGGAAACGGAAGAAAAAAGGGAGCACTTACAGTTAGACAGTGTTCACAGAGCATCTCTCTTTCTCACACACAGACACACACACACACAAAGTATCTGGAAAACTCTATAAAACCATTTGAAAGAAGTTCAATACGTCACTCCTGCATCACGGCCAGATGGCTGAGCATTAGCAGGAGAGGCTGGAGTCTGAAACTTGACAGTCATTCAATTCACACATCCACTGACCCGGCCGCCCACCTCAACCAAAGCCCTCCCCGCACTACAAACACATACACACACAGCGTGATATGTGCTTACAAAATAGAGCCCTTGAGAAGCATAATGGCCGGAAAAAGCTTTTGTGAGCTTTGAGGAAGGAGTTGACTGACCCACACTTCTTCGCCACCTTCATTAAAGTCTCTGAGAGAGCAAAGAGAGCTATAGGCCAATGCTGGAGTAGAGCAAGGCTAACCAACAATCTCCCACACATGTGATAGAAACACACAAACACTTTTTCACAAGCTCACACAGTCACATTCACATGCTCACGCACACACACACACACACACACACGCACTTTTGTTTATCAGGAGACAATGAGGAGACATGCACACACTGTCAAAGTCTATTCTCACACTACAAAGGTCATATTCACCGGTGCAAGGATTGTCTAATTGCACATTTCATACAATCGTGAGCCTCTGAATGGAAACTGCAAAGGCATTTCTAAAGATAAAAAAGCAATAAGAGCCCGCAATATTATGTTTCTCCCCCAAACATATTTGGTGGGATCATTGGCATTCAAATTACAGAGTATATTTTCTAGCTGATATCATTTAAACAAGATAATCATCAGCAGAGGGAAGTGGGGTAGAAATTTCATTGAGCAAACAATGATTATTTTATTCATAATCCAGGGAAAAGGTAAAGGGAGAATATCAGATGAGATGTTTCAGAAAGCGAGTGAGCTTAAACCCACAGAAGAGTCTGTTCATGTCAACATCAACTAGTGTCCTGTACCGCCGGAAATAAAAGGAAAACACTCTCCTACAATCAATAAGATGAAATAAGAGCGGTAAGATAGAAAATAGGCACAGCATTATTTTTTATCTTCTCTCCGTAATAAGCCACCATAACATGAAGAAATCCTCATACGGAGATATTGTCGTTCACAGTTTTCATGTGTAAATGAATGATAACACTTTCGCTAAAAAAACTGTCCCAGTGTGATATGTCCTGAACACTTGATAACATATTGTATGTATCATTTTTTATGTAGAGAAAGTAAAGCCAACGACTTGAAACATATACTGCCAAGATGACTCATAAAAGCACCCTGTAGCTCCATATATATATATATATATATATATATATATATATATATATGCTTTTTTTGTGATGTTTCACTCGTTGGAATATTTTCTAAATGAAAGCCAAATACAGAAGCATGAAAACATAAATTTCGTACAAATGCTTGAAAAAAAACAAAAGATATGAAGGGGGTTTTGTACCACAGTGAGATGCCCATGATTTTGAGAAAGAGCACCCGTAGTCCCGTATTTATCTCTGGCATAAATGTAAAGTGGTTTTGCGGTCGAAACGTCCAAAAATTACCTCCTAACGTCTTTTCCTTAACACCTTTCCTTGGCCTCTAAAGAAAACGTCACGGGGTCAAGGAAAGATGTGAAGGAGACTTCATGAGGAGTTAGGAAAAGACAACCGTGGTGCTTAGAGAATACAACTTCACTTTCACAAAGCTACGTAATTATGACTCGACCGCGGACATTACTGACGTGGGGCTGGCATGGGGAAAATTACGTCGAAGATGGATTGCAAAAAGCGCATCTGATACTTCGCCCTGCGTATTATATTTCAAGTTATTATGCAGGCTATATAAAGAGCTGCTTCAGTGACAAGCTGCTTCACTGCAGTGTGTAGAGGAGAGAAACCGCAGGTCCTTCCTTCCTGCTGCTGTCACACAGTAAAATCATCACTGCTTTCAGTAGATCACACAAACCAAAACCGTTGATTCACTCATGTGCAATATTAATTAAACTGTTCAATATCAATGTTTTCTATGGGCATAATGTGAATGCAACCAATCAGTTTCATTTAGCTTTTTACGGTTTGATTATTGACCTATCTTGTCAACTAATATTTGTGGTTATTGCACTATCCCCTTTGCTGCTGTGAGTCTGTAAATGTCCCTGCCACGGAATAAAGGATTATCTCATCTTAAGCGTAGACACTCTGGAGAACAATAGTACTGCATTACCAAGGTTAGAATTTAAATTTAAAAAAGGAATATAGGCTCCCAGTCACAAAGGTTTTTAAGATAAATAAAGAGTTGATTGTTTGAGTTATGGAGAAGAGGTATAGGTGTTGATTTCTTCAGGCTCCTTTCCGGACATGTAATATTTATCAATGTATGCTGTTTTGTAGAACTTGTTTATTGACAGTTTTCTATATTTACTTTTCTTTGTGTTTGCTAATCTCGTTTTCAACTAAAATAAATACAAAGACAATGAAACAAAATGGTTGTCAAAAGTCAGCTGAACCTTCAACAAGTTTGACAACTGGTCCATCGTTGGAGTAGCTTCTCAAACATGAATAGTTGCTGGTTTTCACAATCTGTTAAGAGACAAAACTGAGTGCATTTGGGGTTTGAACAGTTTTGAACTATTTTCTGACCATTTATAGACACAATCAATTAATATAGCAATCAGAAAAACAATTGACAGACAGATCATGACTATAAAGATTATAGGTTTGTAAATATGAATTCATATCTATATATACGGTATATCCCCACATTTAATTTAAGGACTTTATGAAAAAAGAGCATGTGCTGTCAGAAACACCCAACATTGAGATAAAATGAGATTCTTTAAAAGTGAAACATTTATATTGTTGTACCATAAGAGTTGTTGCTTGCCTACATGCACACACATAGTACGTGTGACAACCAATATTGTTGTTGTGACAGTAAATGATTATACTGTCCACGCAACCACAAATCAATCTGGTGACTTGTAAATTACATTCACCACTCCGGATATCACGTGAGAAAAACAGCAAAATAGGTGTGAAATGAGTGTGAGTTGGTCTTTAGTTCTTCTCAGTATTCTTTAAAGGTGAATATGCCCAAAGCTATGGCTCTTTGAAATATGTATTTTTATCTGACAACTGAGAACTGCAGATTTAAGTGTGAATGAAAATGTGTAAAACTTTGTGTTACCTTTTTTTCAATCTACTGACTGTTATCCTTTGAGAGTGTTGGTGGAAATCAATACAACATTTAATAAATGCAATGAGAGGGGCATTCAACTGCAAAAATTAAGCAGAGGAAGAAGAATGGACTTAAACTTCATCAAAACCCAAGTGCTTTGTTGAATTTGCACTAAAACTGAATTTAAAATCTGACATACTGCAATACGCTCAGATCTAATGGAGATTGTCTTATTTGCCTTTATGTTGGTCCTTGTAACTGGTCCTTGTCTAGTCTAGTAATCATCAGACCTCATCAATTATTCTTAAAATTATTTATCAACACCTTCACTAAGGATTTCCCGTCTGTGTGATTACTGCAATTCTTACTGTGTTTTGTCATCAAGTATTTTGTCAGTAATTGTCAAACACTGAAGACGACTCTGCACTGTCGTCTCGGCAGGACACAACCAGCTGCACACACACATTCATGTAAAGCGTCATGGGGACGGGGCTGGTGGCATTCTTCTCTATCGACATGTTTGCATTGTTTTAAAGCCGACGCTAGCGGTCTTAAAATGTACATTCATAGCAAATCGCAACTTGTTATTTAAAACTCAACTTTAGAGTGAATTGTGTGGGTGTGCCATCTTGAGATTTCAATGGCAAAGTCACATCAAGGCAGAAATGTGGCTACGTGCCTGCTTAGAAGCATCTGTGCTTTGAGCTACATGCTAACATTTGCCTGCTAACAGGCTCACAGTGACAGTTCTAACATGCTGATGTTTAGCAGGTATAAAGTTGTTCACCATTTCAGTTCATTGTGTTAGCATGCCAACATTTACTATTCAAGTACGGCGGAGCCCGATGGTTTTGACAAAATTAAACTGATGATGGTACGAAATATAAGTCCCAGGATCATTTTGGATCAGGTCCAATTATTTTGCAACTCTCTTTGTATCCTTTTTTCGAATTCAGTTTTTTGTGCTTGAAAATAAATTCAGGGACGTCAGATCTGAGATGTTATTCTGGGTCATTCTTTAATTAGGTTTTGTTTAGTTTTTTTTTCCTAATCATCAGGAACAAAAAAGTTAGCAGTTGTGTTATAAAATTGAGACACCTCTTTGGAGCTGCTGAATGATATGTTGGTGTTGGTTTTTACATAAAGCTGCAAAGAGATGAAATGCACATTGTTGATGTGCTGATAGCATGGGTCAGTACGAGCAAAATTGAGGTGCACAACAATCCGTCAGATTTAAAGAACAAGCCAAATAATTCATTAAATCGAACTTGCTTTGATAAAAATGAGTTAAGAAAAATCACTTATATCTCGGAAACAAAGACAAATCTCTGTCTGCATCCCATCACCTCTGACTACCCAAACCAGCTTCATCAATACATAAATCCATACTTAAACACAGCCAAAGTCAGGAGAGATACAACTCACTGGCCACACAGGCAAAGCAGCTTCCATTTTGTGAACGGCTAACCTAAGAGACAGAGCTCGCTGAATGCCTCATCAAAATTGAAACGACCAAATAAAACAGACTTGTAAATCATACTTAGGTCCCTCACAAACATCAAGATTTCCTTAGAAGAGGCTTCATTTATGTTTCAGCCATGCATATTTAACAGTTGCTCTCACTTGGGGGAAAACAGGCCACTTAATGGAACTCATTCCAGGAATTCATCAGCACTCTGTCAGGGAACACGGCAGCCAAATCTTTCTATGTCAGAGATACACGGGCCAAAGAAAAAGAAGCTATAAGGAACTAGGGCATACTGACGATCAACTGTGCTTGTGACACGATGAACCAAAAAAAGAACAATTCTTAGAAAAGAAAGCATTCATATTATGCAATCATTTAGATGTTGTGGAACTGCTGATTTCACATCCAAAAGATATATTTTCAAAGAAGAAACAAACAACCCATAATCCCCTTACCATCATACATGCAATCTCCTTTTTTTTAAGATGGCTTCCTCTCTTTGCACTGTCAAGTTGTATCATCAGTCTCTCTCCTGCTGCCTAGATCTTAAGATTAAAGCCGAGTGAGATAACATGAGAATATACTGTGTTGTCTCTGTCTGCATTACGATTCTCTGCACTTATATTGCGATCGTTGGGATTGAATCTTATCTCAATATCAAAAATAATACAAATCCTAGTTAGAGAAGCAATACGCTGACAGTGATGCTTTCCCAACTTTTATCCATAGGCTATATTTGTGGCAACTGCTAAACTTCAGAACAAAAGGAAGGCATCAAAACAATAACAGAAATAAATAAATATTTGGCAGACTACCATGAAAGCCATGAAAGTTCAAAGAAATATGGACTTGCGGTGCATTGCATCATGTGGGGGCACACCACCGAGTCATCTAACGCGGAGCTCATTCCAGACAAACCTGCAGCCGAGTATGTGCAGCAAAACAGAAAGATTCATTGATCTTTTTTTTTTTTTTTTTTTTTACCACCACCATCACCTCATTTAAACTAAAAGAAAAAAAAATCTCCTTCGTGATATTTATGGGACGTAAATAAGAAGCGATAAATCTAATTTATTTCAGGGTCAATTCCATCAGCTTCCAGTGTCAGTGCAATCAATGGCAGTGAAAACAGTGTTCCCTTAAAGTAAAAACTGAAAACTCCATAACTGCCATTGTGAGATGCAGAGGGCTGACGTGGCTGCATCATAAAGGTCTAACTTAGCCTGTTTTTCTAAGCGAGAGCTGCATGAACACAGCCACCGATTGCCACATGACCTCCGCAAAGAACTAAAACACAGGGTGTTTTCCCTCCGCGCAGCCATAATGATACATTACTATTTATGTTCCAGCAGCTGGTGGGTGGCTCTGCTGAAAAGTCACTCAGTCTGCCTCCTCCATTTGCACCCTGAATCTTGTAAGGAGCTGCAGGTTCAGTTTTATGTCAATGCCTCTGTTAGTTAAGATGTACATTCCTTTTTACAAGTTGAGTGATGACTCCAAGTTTGAATGAAACAAATCATGTAAATAACTTCCTGGTGTGAACTTGTTTGTTTGGTGCAATTGTAGCTACGTGTTTCATGTTCTATGTAGCCATACGACTATTGGCTTCTTACTGTAACATAATGGGAAGGACAGACTTTAAAGTGGAGCTGTCATGATTAGGTGATAAATAGATTAGTGTAGAATTTACTATTATTTTTATAATCAGCCATTTCCGTCCCTTTTTCGTGATCCCTCCCATACACCCGCCCGTGTCCAATCAGAGCACGGCCACAGCTTGTCAGCGTGAGAGCCAGCTAGCTGCTAACTGACACAAGCACCAAGTTAGCTGTTTCTCTAGAAAGACACAACAACTTCTTTACGAACAAAATAAATAAAACACACCCATTCCTCAATTTGATACACGTTTGCAGCTACAGCTTCCCTTTGTCTTGTCTGGCGACTCATGTTAGCTACCATTAGCAAACTTTAGGGTGACGTCGAGGTGTGACTGACATTAATAAGCCACTTCATGACACTTCCTTTAAAGTGTTGGAATTAATTAACACCCAACTCAGATTTGCACATGTTGACATGTTAAAAGAAAAGGCTGCTTCCATCACTGCAGACCTTTAAAGTTCTTACGGCGAAAACAAACACGTGTGTCATCGTGTTCACTCTCTATGTTGAAATGTGAATTTTCATATGAACCTCATTTTTGCTAAAAGGAGGTGCATAATAGAGTTTGCATCTATACTGTTCTTGTTTATTTGAAATACTTTATCAAAGAAGACAAAAACTACAAGCTACTTCAGGCAATAATAATAGGCTTCATAGGTGTACCTTGTGACTAAAATATCAATGCTGCCCCCATTTATCACTAAACTATTGAGCTCTTGAGATCGTTGGTCTTTTCTGTGTAGGAGAAATATCATCAGAGATGTACTGTCTATGTTTATTGAAGATCAATCTCTAAACATTGTGGCTCACCATTTTCTCCTCCTCAGTCTCTCGTCTGTTCTCCGCTGCCAAGGGCACTGTGCAGTATAATGCATGCGGTGCAAAACCGTAGGCACACCGGGCACATGATGAGAAGTTAGATGTACTTTCTTTAGGCATTAAATAATGGATGCAATCAAAGGTGAAATTAGTACTTTCTGGTTTATTAAATCCCAGTGAGGGAGTCATTTGATTATTCTGCTCCTCCATTTGTGCTTCTCACCGCTGTCACACCTCAAACTACAAATTAATTGGGTAAAAAATGCAAACAAAAACAATGAAGGTTGCACCTCGTTTCCAGCCAGATTTTGCACAGGCTAAAAACTCACACTCCTGGTAAGTGAAAAAAACATAGTTTGATTTTCAACTGCTTTATTTAGTTTACCCCACAGACTTTTACTAGATCCAGGTCCGTTTAATGTATTTACTGTATATGATTTGTATTCTCCTCAAGCCGGGCGGCATAAATGTGGCACTTTGCCAAAGATAATTAATTGTGAAATATAGTCGGTGTGTGTGAGGGCATCTTGGAAGACTCACCAGGGGTGTATTTTAACTGGTTCATAATAATAAATATCACAGAATATGAGGCTTGGGTGGGAATATGAATTATTCTATGGGTTCACAAAGTCACTCCACACAGCTCCAGATTTAATATTAAAGATTTAATAATGTGATTATATTATATTCTGTGGTTTCAGACCTATGGAGAGAATTGTCCACGTCAATTGTTTTCTATCTGAGAAGCTGCATATTTTCTAGGCAAGAAATCAAATCGACGGAGCATCATTTCTTTTTAAATCCCATTTTTTAAGCAATATATTGACAAATTATTCATAACACACTATAATGTAGTTTTGACCATATATCTTTAACTTTTAATTAATGTATGTCAACAATTTCAATATATATATATTTTATATTATTACAACTTTGCGATATTAAAATATAATGTATTGTTATGCTGCATTATACTGTTAATCATTAGTTATATAAGAAATAGAGGATTCACAGGATGAGTTAAAATGATGAAAACTATTATAGTTTCCTTTGGACCAAGAAGATGTTTTCTATTTTCAAATACCAGGGATTTGACTTTGGCTAGTTTGCTCTCATTGTACACACACATCAATAGAAATGCAACTAAAAAACAAGGAAAATAAAGATCAACAAGGGTTGATAAAAAGTTTTTAATTTATTCTCAATCGACTAATCATTGCAGCTCTAGAAGTCTCCAAGTTACATGCTCTGGCCAGTGATCTCCTCAAACTCAAACCACACACTGAAAGCTGGATCAGCCTCTGTCAAACAGTATTGGAGTACTGTAAATAGCTTGTTTAAGTTCAATATTGATTTTGGGCTAGAGCACTTCTCAGAGTAAACTTTATCCATGTGCAGTATGTATCAGAAGACTGGGCAGATTGCTCTGCTGTCCTATTCCACTGGCCCGAGTCATTAGGCAACACAAACAAACAATGCTTAGGCTGCTGAAGGAAGAAAAAGTTTTTGACTCTTTTTCGTCTGCAAATTAACCATTGACAAGATCCAAATGGGTAACCTTAATTAACCGAAGCTGCTGCGCTCCAAAGTCTGAACCACCTGGCTGTCAAACGGGGAACACAGCTGGCGATCGATGTGCGGTCAGCGAGAAATGGACTCTGGTGTGTTTGTGTGTGGGCGGGGGGGGGGGGGTATATTCATATAACATAATGCACACAGACATACATATATATATCTGTATATGTGTGTGTGGGTGGCCTAAAGCGCTACAACGTCTCCCTTCATTTACAGCATGTACAGTATCTAAGAAAAATAATCACACAGAAAAATAATAAAAACTGGTGTTAAAAGGTTTTTAAAATTTGGGGGTGGAAGATTATTTAAATAAGTAAAGTTAAGTACAGATCTAAAATGTACTCAAAGTACCAAGAGTAAAAATACTCTTTCTGGAGAATGTTATTTAAGCATTTTATTGTTGTTGTTGGCTGAGGTGGAGATTTTATATGGTTGCTGCAATTTAGTCTATAACAAATTATTGTATTTTCGTAGCTGATGATACAGTTAATAAAATCTTAATCTGCAAAGTCACAAGTAACTACAGCTGTCAGATAAAAGTAGTGAATCAAAAGTACAATATTGTTAACTGCTTTTTCCACAATCACTGAGGGAGTCAGGCCCAGCTGGCGATAACGATTGAACGGCAAATTATTGTGAGGAAGAAGCTCGGAGAGCCTCATTTAAAGGACCGGGTGACAGAGTTAAGACAAGCTGCTGCATATAAAAGAATGTACACAAGATGTATAACAAGTATTTCTTCAAGCAAGGGCATGTATATTTCATTTATGAATTCATAAGTGAAAGAATGAGGTGGAAGCACGATATTGATTTCCATGTGGGTGTAATTCTTGTGTACCTTCTCTCCGAGTTGTATTGTCTCTATTTTCTTTTTTTTGCCTTTATTTCTAAAAAAAATCCACTTTGTATTTTGGTCGACCCGTCTTGTTGCTGATGTGTTTGTGTGGGAATGGCAAGTTCTGTTTGGAAAAAAAGGCTTTATCTTTTTCTCCTGATTTACACTATTGATGTTGTATTTCAAAATAAGCCAAATAATATTTACCTTTGAGGTGTGGATAAAGTGGAAATGCTCAAGTAAAATTATAGTACAATTGCCTGAAAACTGTACTTGAGTAATTACAACCCAGTTCAAAATAACCGTTATGTGATGGACCATTAGTAGTGATTGTTTATCTTCGATTTACGTAATAAGTTTCAGATCATTTCTTCAAACCCTTTGTAAACTATGTAGCATTGCAGTAAAATGTCCTACTTATTAACATATGGTGTCTTTGGGAGAAGAAAAACGAAAAAGAGGACAGTCAAATTCAAAACCTCTCCCCCCCAAATGGTTTCATGACATATTGCAAATGCAGCTTGAAGAACTGCTAAGATATCATTTAAGTTTTTAAAGGTCATGTAGTTTGATCATTCATGCTGCACAAACCGGTGACAGATGTGATCAGGTCGTGTACTTTGGTCAAGCTTATGTTTGACCCAGAAAATGTACTGAGAATATTCATGTCTGCGTCCTCCAGAGACTCTTTCTTTCATGACCGTCATACGACCCTTCCTGTAGCACACATGGGCAAACCGCCACACCATACTGTAAAAATGCTTCCAGATGGCCTCCATATCCCCTTACTGGCTGAGTCTGTGGTTATGGGCTGACTGGGAAACGCCCAGTCCGGGTATTTTCACTGTGATTGTAGCTGCTGCTGTTTGGCTGTTTGGGCACACACAAAACAGTGTAGCCAGCTCTATATTGAATGCATTTGTCTCAGAGGGATATTTGTTTCCACAGCCAGTACACAGAAACAGAGACACATATAGCAACACATGGCAACGTTTACACATTTATATACACACTTCAAAATCAATGACTAAACGATAAAAGGAGAAAGTAGTCCGAAGGCAAGAAAGATGTTTCATTCTTTGCCCTGCATTTTCTTCAGAAAGTACAGTGGCCATTCTGCAACTTAGCACTAGTTTGTAATTAAACTAGAAAAAGCAATTTATCTGAAATGTATTTGTTGCACAGAGAAATACTCATTGCAGCTAGCCCTAGTTTGTGTCTGTTATGTATTGCCATTGTATTTACGTCAAATATAAGTGTCCAATTTTCTGAGAATAAATACCTTCAGATCTTTGGAATAAAAGAAAAACAGATGGACATTTAAAAAACACTTGTTTTTGTTCTAAAGAGTTTTCCAAAATCCTCAAACTCTTCTAACCATCTGGAAAGAAAGAAATTCCATCTCTGTTGCACGAAATAAATGATTTTTGCGACTGAATTTACTAAGCCATGTAGCCAGACATATGTCTTTGTTGTTTTTGTAGAACCCAAGGAAAGTAATAAAAGGTTATACAGGATATTGGAAAGAGATATCAATATCAATGTAACTGATGACAAAAGTCTTAAGTGTGGTTCATATTATACAAATTGAGCTAGAACATACGTCATTTCTGGCTACCATCTTTGTTTAGATCAGGGGTAAGAGGCGAACTTGAGTTGAAAATCAGACATCAGAGTCTTTGGGAAATCTGGAAAAACCTTCAGAGCCCCTCTGGTGTTCCAGAAAGTTGGGGTTTTAAAGAGCCTGAAAACTTCTTCTTTTTTATCTCTTTAACATCAAATCTCAAAGCAACAATTTTTTATTTATTTTTTTTACCAAATTTAAAAAAACAACTCTGCTTCATTAGGGAGGTGTGACTATTGATCTTGATGTTGCTAAATCCTGATTGGTGCATGGAAATTTGTAACATCACCTTTTCGAATTCAACCTCCAAACTGTTCCAACAAAGAAAAAAGTGTTCATTTAGAAGCCAATAAAAGAGAAAAGTTGTGTGAACAAATAGATTTCCAGGGCCTTATATAATGTCGATACTAATAATAGCAAACAACCAAGCAGCCCATATGTTGTATTTGACTGGTCATGCCCTTCACATTTTATTTTAATTACGATTGAGCAGTTATTGAGAAGCATTACTGTCCATTTCCGCACTGCATAAAACTCAAGGTGATTTTTCAATAACTCACTTAGCTGCATTCCAAAACCGGAGTGAGGGGGAATGTCAGAACAAACAAAACAAATCAGGCCTAATTGTATCTAAAATTAGATAACTGCAAGACAGGAGAGTTTGTACCAGCGAAGGAGGCAGTGGATGAAAGAGCGCGTCAAGTCAAGATCATTGAGAGGTGAGTAACAAAGCTCTGCCAAGCTTTACTGTTGTGAGAAAAAAAAAAAGAAAAGCTCCTCACCTCAAGGTTACAAGCAGCCAGGCTATGTGCAGCAAATGAAATACTCAAGGAAGACATAAGTCTCATTAAGGCCCATAAAGGACATCCCTAATAAAATTCTCAGCCTGACATGCGAGAGCTCTCCAGTGATGGCTGATTAATTGCTGGTGCAAATGAAAGCATTAGAGATAGCCGCGGCGCCGTGGCTGTAATTTATCCTCTCCTGTCCTATCTTGTCCTCACAGCCTGGGGAGATCGCCGGCGAGACAGGAGGAGGAGAGTGGGTGGCTAGTTCGGAGGTGGGAGTGGGGTGTCATCTTCATATCATGTGGAAGGAAAACCTGTTCAGGTGGCCGGTGAGATCATTTGTTTAGATTGTTTGGGTTATAACAAGCTATATGTGTTGACATCTGGGTGTTTGAATGGGGGGGGGGGGGGGGGGGGGGG